>NW_027104193.1:208730-210570 GCF_902728285.1 Clytia hemisphaerica
CCCTTTTCTAATTAGACATTAGTTCATTTTACAAAACTGGATGGATCTGAGAAGCAAAATATAGCTAAAACACAGAAAATAACCTCACAGCTATGAATGCTATTTTCCTACAGACAAAAAGATACAAAGTACTTACAACTTGGACTTCTCTTCGGGCTTCTTCAGACAGTTAGAAACCAGTTAAAACTGCTTTTACCTTTGCTTTCTATCGCTTTTAAGGCGCCGTTCTTACAATATTATTTTCACATAATGGCGCCCCATATTAAAAAATCACTAAATATTTAAGAGAGTTAGTCCACCGATACTTTACAATTACAAAATATTTAAGAGAGTTAGTCCACCGATACTTTACTTTCGATTTCGCAAAAAAATTTTCCGACCCGCGACCCACGAACGCTGATCGTAATACTTTCGCTAAGCGAAATTAAAAATCTGATTTTCAAATTTTCAAAGGTATTTTAAGTCTCTCAAAGATTACCGTAAAAAACACATGCCGAAATCATATTCCAACCTGTGCCGACCAATCGAGATTCTATTCAGCGCGCGATCAACGCAGAGAGAAAAGTAACCATGATGATTTCAGAGAAGAGACACTCTTTCGTACTCTGAAAAAATGTCTTGGTGTTTTGGTTAACAAGAAAAATTAATTTTCCCTCATAAAATTTGTTTACTTGTGTTTTCGGGTTTCGCGTTCTGTGAGTCCCGTATGGTCTCCAAAACAGGACATAGTTTTTTGTCCAAGTGTTTCTGAGAGCTTATTCTTTTTCATATTTTAATTTTTTTTATATGTATTATATCATGACCTGCGCCTAACTAACTGTATTTTATATCTTTCAGATTTATCAATATATTAATAGAATAAAAAAAGAGAAAAGTAACCATGATAACGATCAAAGATCTTTGATTAAGTTCAAATCTGATGTTATTACTGATGTAAGTGAAACGTTCAAGCGAAAGTAATAATTGCCTTTGTTTCTTTGGCGTAGATTTGAAGCAACTTGAATCGTTTAAACCATAGTCCGTATAAAAAAACCCTGGTCTGGAAGCCTTTTGTTTCTTTCTATTGTTTCTTACTTAAACCTTGAGCTTGTGTTGAGAAATTAGTGTGTTTTGCTCAATTTTTGATCATGTGATTAAATCTTAAACCAATCCCATATAAGGAGTACTTAGTAACATGATCAAAAACTAAGCAAATCGATTTTTATCTTTTGATATTAACAAAGGAAAAGCTAACAAAAAGTTAAAACAATACGCTTCCAGACCAGTGTTTTTTATAATGACTATATGTTTAAACAATGAACTTAAATAACTAACTTTTCGAAATAAAACGCCTTCTCACTGATAAAAGTACTGTTTTACTATTAAAACAAGATCACTAATGGTTTTGGCTTGAAGCTGCTTGAGATACGGTCACGCGATCGTGCAAAGCTAGATAATAACAGGCAAAGGAGAAGATTGTGCACATCTTTGTTCTCATATGTCAAGCAACTTTCAAGCAACAGAGTGTACGCCCATAGAGAATCATGACATGAAGATATGTTTATTATCTCGATTCCATTGAACTAACATTACCATAATTAATAGTGTAGCAATAACTGTTTTACACATTTGGGAATTATGTAGGAATCAATTACACTTGAAGGTTTCTGGGGAATTCACCAATAAACATGCATACAGGGTGTCCGGAAAAAAGTATCGAGTCGAACCACTTCTATAGAAAGAAAGTTCTGGTGTGTGTTTCACTAAATTTGCAATGTTTATCAAAGTTTCTCTTTATGTCATATTAATTGTCATGAGACATCTTTTATGAATAACTTTTACAAAAAAAATTTCTCAATAC
>NW_027104194.1:0-6602 GCF_902728285.1 Clytia hemisphaerica
GTGATACTTTTATGGACCTACCTGGTCATGCATTTAACATTTTTAACATTTAACAATTGATATCTACGTGAGCGTGACCATTAAAAATCATTCAGAATACAAATAGTGACGATCTTATTAAAATTAGTCGTTTGTGTCTTATAAAAAAAATGTTTAGAAACCAAAATTTCATGCTCTTGAAATATTCTTTCATATTCAAGACTTTGTGAGCAAAAAAACATCCATCTCATCAAAAAATTCAGTAATTTTAAGAACTGCTCTGTGCTCGCAACACATCAGAGCCGTGCTGTATTGATGATTCATACGTATGGAACATGAGTACCATCACCACACCACATTCAATGTCCAGTATATCTCCCCATACTCTTGCATCAGAGTGATGGTACCCTATTCCCTCACATGGTATGGGTTGACCCGGGCCAAGGTACATTCACTTGCCAAGTGAATCGCAGCACCGAGTGGGAATCGAACCCTGACATCCAGCACGGAAGTCAAGAACTAATGACCACTACACTACTGCGCCATTGATTTTAAATGGTTTTCAAATATCAAAAATAACTGGACAGCCTGGGCACAGGCAGTCTAAACTTAAACTCCTCTATCAGGATTAGAAACTAGGCTTGTCTTTCCTCTTTTTTCTTTCCGTTTACAACGATACGATGCTGAAAAGTTGACACAACACATTGACAAGTAATCCCTGAGAGAATTTTATATTGAAATTTGCAAAAAAACGAAAGTGGTCTCTTCTACTGACGTGAGGTCGTCAGTAGTCTGACACTTTTTAGTCCGGCAGTAAAAATTTCAGATGTAGATTTGACGAATGCATCTGTATTCCGACAACAATTTTGTCCGACAACGAGTCAAAAAAAAATATATAAAACGAAATATGAATCGCCGAAGAGTCGAGGCACATTTTCTTTGTTATAAATTATCTTTATGCAAATATGTTTGGTCTTTTATTTCGAATTATGCCAAAATGCTGCCAAAATGAACTTTTATTAATATTATCTCAGTGAAAAACCCTTATTCAACATTCGACCCTCTAAGATCTTTCGTTTTTGGACAAAAGTGACGTCGGAAAAAAATTGTGGATTTATTTTATAGATTCTGACTATTTTACTGTCGGACTAGTGACATGAACCCCTACTGACTGCTTCTTGGCGCTCCTTTGCAGCTTATCAAATTTCCACCAATGAGGTTGCCGCATTTCAAATGGCCCTTCTTTTTGGCACCCATAGCCTCCCAGTGCCTTGCATGACGGGCGGCTGTAAAATCCCACCCTTCATATATTTGTTTCAATCCGTGATCCTAAAGCTTAGGTTTTCTCATCTTTAATATACTGAAGACCAGACAATCTCAATCAAACAAAATCGACGATCGAACCAGTCAAACCAAATCGAGCGCAATCGACCGATTAAAATTCAATTGTCGAACGTATTCAAATCTCAATGGAATATTACCGCAATTTTCAGATTCGATTGAGATTCGATTGCGTTCAATTGCGCAATGCTGGCGGTTGCGTCATTGTTCCTGTTCTTTTGCTTTGCTAACATTGAAGCTCTTCTTTTTTTGCACGGGAAACCATGTGGTTTTGAACCATGACCTAAGGATTTTGTTAGCAAAGATGTTGTTTTTGATTCACTTTGAGTGTTTTGGATACAGTAGCTTGGCACAGGAAAAGAAGAAAATATTGAGTTTTATAGAAATAATGAACTTTTTTGAGCGGCAGCTCAAGAGCATGCGGGCTGTTGACGGTAAACAGAACATCAAATACACCTTATCGGAAATTCCACAAAAACAATCGCGCTAAAATGGATCCGTTGAAATTGGGAGGTAAACATAAATGGTAGCGCGAGTATCGACAACTCACTTGTTTGACAAATTCGTAAAATTGTCGAACAAGTGGGTTGTTGAACAAATGGGTGCCCACTTGATCGACAACCCACTTGTTCGACAATCTATAGTTGTTCGACACCCACTTGTTCGACATTAATTGTCGAACAAGTGGGGGTCGAACAAGTGATCGTTCACATAATCGACAGCCCAGTTGTTCGACAGTGTAGATGGTCGACAATTTGTATATTACCCTGTACCAAAGTGTATTTCACATAAAATCGTAGCCTATGGTTTGCCCTTATCTGGCTCCCAGATGCAGAAATTTTCTTCCGACACGGTAAAGCTCTGAAGGGAGGCCCGTATATTCGAGTTAGAAAAGTTCGAGTTAGCAATTTTCGAGTTTGCTAAATTATGACGTCATAAAAATGTAAATTATGATGTATACTCAATTCTAACTGGATTTTTCTTTTCCAAAAAAGATTTTTCGAGTTAGAATTAACTGGAATCTTTTTTTCGAGTTGGCTAACTCGGATTTTTTTTCACAAAGCCTTTTTTTGAGTTAGTTAACTGGGAATTTATTTTTCGCGCACAAATTTTCGAGTTAGCTATCTTGGGAAAGATTTTCACATCTGAAAGGTTTAGATTACGGAATTTTGCAAGACCGCGTAAAGGATTTTTCAGCGTGAAGTCTGGTAACCCAGCAACCTCGTTCCCTGTGTATTATTAGCTTTTTTTATGCTTAATGATAGCACACCCCCTTCTCACAGCCCCCACTGGGAACCCTTCCCACTGGAAAAAATTGTCCATAATATCGTCCCCGGTGGGAAATTAACCCCGAATTTTTGTCCCCATTGAAAATAATCAAATAATGTCAGATCTTTTGTTTTATGACGTTTTTTTTAAGAAATTCCCCCACTGAGGTCCTATAAATTAACCTTTGTCTGTCCACCTGTTCGTTCGTCCGTCTGCTGTTACCAGCTTTTCGAGATTGGCTCATTAGTTTTTTCTGATTTTTGGCAAAAATATGCAAAATGGCAATGCCCAAAATGTGACAGGGTTGCCAGAAAAACCGTTTTTTTGGCATTTTCTCGAGATTTCATCATTAGTTTTTTGCACAAAGATGCGTATTAAGAATGCCCAAAACATTGCCGAGTATGATTTTTGAGAAAAACTTTTTTCCTGCCGAAAACACCGAAAATATGCCGGAAATTGCCGTTTTTACAGATTTTCATCGGACTTTTGCTCTATCTATCTATATATTTAAGTAACATTAGGCCCGTAGGCCCATTTTCGCTACATATAAAATACAAGATTGTTTAATAAGATAATTTTATTCATAAATATCAATAAATATTAAAATCATTCTAAAAGTCAAGGGGCTAACAAGAAAAGGGGGGTGATAAGTGTGTCCAAGCTTGGAAAGTGTAAGACTTAAGACTAAGAGATTAAAGTTATGAGTTTGGTTGAATTGAATGCTAAGAAGTAATATAGTTGTGAATTTTAGGTGGGTAATGATAAAATACTATAAAATATTATAATGTATCTTCATTAATTAACGTTATTAGAAATATTAAATAATTTATTTTTAGCATTATACAATCAAAGTTTATTTTTCAACAACTCTTCTAACAATTTTGTTTTAAATGAATCTTCAGATGTTGTAGTTCAAATTTGTTTTGGTAATTTATTCCAATATTTGGTCACAGTAGGAACAAATGAGTTTGAGTAAGCAAGAATTCTCCCTAATTTTTGTTGGAAATTGTTTCCATCTCTTGAATGCTTTGGCAAAATTGTCATAGGAATTGCAATGTTTTTGTTGATAATTTTGTGAAGCATCATAATGCTGGCAATTTTGCGATGTTGTTCAGTTGATATCCATTCAAGTTTTTTTATCATTGCTGTAGGGCTGGACTCGTAGGACCAATCACTATTCACAAAACGAGCTGCTTTTCTTTGGACTGATTCGAGCTCCTCTCGCAGACCAGAGTTGGATGGACCTGTAGGATTCCATACACTAGATGCGTACATTATCATTGGCAGAACATACGTCTTGTAAGCTTGAATTTTTGCTTTCTTTGAACAACGACGAAGTGTTCGCTGTAAGAAACATCTCTTCTGGTGAGCTTTGGTACATATTGATGAAACGTGCTTGTTCCACCTCAACTTTTTGTGGAGTGTAAGACCAAGATACTTTGCCGATTCAAAGGATTCAAGCTCCTCACCGTGAATTGTGTACGAGGTTGAAATGGGCTTCAGTTTGTTTGTGATTGATAACAATTTACACTTTTGAGGGTGGAATTCCATGTCCCAGTTTCGTTCCCAAGTTTGCAGTTTATCAAGATCTTCTTGGAGATGGTACATATCTGAAATTGATTTAATACATCTATACAAGTATGCGTCATCTGCAAATAATCTCAGTAACGACTGTAGGAGAGCTGGCATGTCGTTTACATAAATTAGAAAAAGAAGGGGCCCCAGAACAGTTCCCTGGGGTACGCCAGACAGAACATCAGCTGGTTGAGAAAATGATCCGTTTAGGACAACTTGTTGTGTTCTATCTTTGAGAAATGAAACGATCCATTTCAAGCAATTCCCTTTGATTCCATAATGCTTGAGCTTGAGACCAAGTTTGTAGTGGTTGACCTTATCAAAGGCTTTTGAAAAGTCTAACAAAATTGAGTCAATTTGTTGTTTATCATTCAAGCCTACTGCAAAGTCGTTGACTGTGATAAGGAGTTGCGATTCACAAGATCTGTTGTTTCGGAAACCGTGTTGCTCGTCAGATAGGATGTTGTTCTTGTTTAGGTGTTTCATGATACTACTGTAGATAATATGCTCCATTACTTTGCAACAGATTGATGTAAGCGATATTGGACGATAGCTCTCAGGTGAACTTCTTACTTTGTTACTCCCTTTATAGACTGGTACAATAAATGCATGACGCCAATCAGATGGCAGATCTCCTTGGCTTAATGAGTTTACAAAGAACAATGTCAATGCTGGTGTGAGTTCAAGAGCAAATTCTTTTAGAAATCGAGATGGTATCTTGTCAGGGCCAGTGGCTTTCGATGGGTCTAGTTTTCTCAGAAGGTTCAGTACTCCGTTTTCCTGTATGTCGATTATATCAATAGTTTCTAGACATATATCACCTTCATTGTATATATTCTTTATATCGTTTTAGTCAAACATTCACTAACGTAAATATTACTAAAGTAGAAAAACCTCCTGGTTATTATTTATGTTTGACTTATAATCAACTGACTTGGAGGAATATCTCAACACAGCCTTGTCCGAGAGGCAAGCTCAGCTCGACGATCGGGTCACCAATATACCCAACCAGCTGGCTTCCAACAACACACTGGCTATACACAAGTCTTGCATCTCTGCACTCACTTTTCATTAACTGGCAACTCTGCTACACACTCCAACTAGAACTAGCAACTCTGCTACGTCACATCAACTGGCAACTCTGCTACGTCACATCAACTGGCAACTCTGCTATATCGCATCAACTGGCAACTCTGCTGTTACAACTTTGTGGTTGCATTTACTTGGTCCAGCACAACCGGCTATAACTGCCACCCAAAGCTTCTCCATATCGGGTTAGCCCGAACTATACAGGTATAACGTTTATTACCTTATTTGTTTGTGCAACACGAGACGTTTCGTTTTCACTCTGGTGTCTGGACCAACATTAGACGCTCACCTGTCAGAAAAACACATTCACAAATCGGGTTAGCCCCGAACTACACAGGTCAGAGAGTTTTTATCTTACACAATCTGACACCTTGAGTCATGGTTGTGGTCCAATGCCCTTTTCCTGAATGTGACTATGCAACAATAGACCTGAGGAGCCTGATCTTGCAAGCACTTCTCAAGATTCACGCATCTGGTGTCCACACGCCCCCCCCAACAAGGACTCGCTGTTCGAGAAACTGCACGTGTTGAGAAAATGAAACGTCCTACGATAACAACTGGCGGTTCCAGTGAAGATTGGTCTTACTTCACAGTTCGATGGCAAGACTACGTCACAGCCACCAAGATCCACTGGCCCAGAATTGGTCATACAATTATCGAATGCTGCGATGACGAACTCCGAAAGGATCTCACTCGCCTTTCTGGGGGAACACTCACAACAAAGACACAAGCGGAAGTACTTGCAGCAATCAAAAGCTTAGCTGTCCGCGAAGAAAACACCATGGTTGCAAGAGTGACACTCAATGAGATGAAGCAGGACCGTGACGAACCAATAAGGTCCTTTGCTGCACGTATCAAAGGACAAGCTGGCATATGCAAATACATCCTCACTTGCCAATGCGAGCGTGAAATCAACTACAGTGACCATATCTGCGTTATGTAGTTGTTCAAGGACTATATGACAATGATATCCAACTTGATCTTCTCAGTGACCAAAATCAAGACATGTCACTTGAGGAAGTCCTTCAATTTGTTGAAAAGAAAGAAAGCTGGTCGACGCCCGCCAACAAACTGCATGACTCCCAAGCAGCTGGAATCAGCCAATACAAAAGAAACCAGCGAGAGCAGGTCAAAGAAGGGTCCTGTAACTAATGCGGCCAAGAAGGGTCACGGAAAAGACTCATCATCAAACCATCAGAAAGATGAAGTGTCCAGCCTTCAACAAAACATGTGATTACTGCCAGGAGAGCCATCACTTGGCAGTGGTTTGTAGACAGAAGAACAAGGCAACCACTGAAGTATCAGCATTGGAATCTTTCCTTGTTCTACAACCTCCAACACAAACAATG
>NW_027104195.1:0-8231 GCF_902728285.1 Clytia hemisphaerica
TCGATTATTGGTGATGTCTTGTGGATAACAATTGCCATTACTTGGAAGCAATTTCTATTAATATGATTCCTCTGTAATTTTTGGGCAAAGAAAGTTTACCTTTCTTGGAAGAACAATAAAAAACCTAAGTTCCCACTCTTCAGGGATTTTTCATGTTCCAAAGTCTAATATGATGTTTTTTGAAAACAATAAAAGTCTCTTGACAGTCCAAAATACTTTTAAAAAGCGGGACAATTCCTGATTCACTTGGATCTTTCAGTTTGAGTGTTGCCCGAGCAGATTTCAAACGCTTCATTATTCAGATCGTTATCATAATTGCAGAATGGTCGCTGTCGAGAAGTTGCGCAGTCAGGCCAGCGTTAAGGATTCAAGGAAACATTTCATTATTAACTCAGAAGCGGTCGATTTGGTGGGGTCTCTACTTCTGGGGTGTATCCAAGTTGCATACAAATTCTTTTTGAACCAAGTTGTGGCGGCTTTGAGTTGGTGCAATGCTAAGAACGAGAAAAAGCGTAGCCCAGATGCATTCATATGACTCAGACCGAACTTGCCTAAAGGACCATTATCAGTTTCTGTATTACAACAACCGATACTGGAGTTGCAATCACTATCACTTGTATTTAAACAAGTTTCTTTTTATAGAAAAGAACATTTCAATTCAAATGTAAAATCAAAAAGTTTGTCAAACAAAGAAAGTATTCAAAGTTCAAAGGGCGATAAAAAGCAAGAGAAAAATCAGTCCACCTCTTTCGTCATATAAAAACATTCAAGTAGTCGATACTGTTAAAAACTGTGTATGTCATTTTAGGGCCGTTTTACATGTTTAAATCTGAAAAGTTATGTCAAGGGTTAAAAAGCTTACTTATTTTTATTAAATCTGATAAAAACAAAGAGTTGCATTAAGGCTTTAAGTTTTTTTCACGTTGGTGCAATGCTTTAACATGCTCTATCCAACCAACCTGAAACGCTTTCTGTCTCCACCATATTTATCTTTTAATAACATTTGTGCTTCTCTAACTTTTGTCCCAGTAACAAAATCAGCCTGTCTTTTGGTTATTTGCCTCACTTTTTGTCCCATGAAACAAAAAAAGAAACCATGAGACACGCACTTTTTTTCTTGTGTTGGTGGGATGGAGCATGCTGCATTGCAAACAACACGATAAAAACTTCTCCTGTTCCCAAGCCTTTAAATTCTTTGTGGCTTCCTTGGTTTTTCCTGAAGAATTGTCCGCTTTTTCCTGAAGAATTTTCATTTCCACATTTCACTCCTCTTTACAATGACATACAATTTTTTTCAAATTATCGAGAACTGGACGGCGTATTTGGGTAAAGGCCACATTTTTGGTACACTGTCCCTTCCGTTACGTTTTCAAGCTTATTCCGGTCATAACTAAGAAATCAAGCCAAAGTACTCAAAACTTTTAACTTTTTTTGTTTCCTATGATAAGATGCCCCTTTAAAAAATATATGAAAAAATATATCTATGAATGATTTCTGCACCTTTGAAGTCCAAATATCTCAATTTTTCTTTAAAAAATAATAAAAAATTGAACTTGATCTTAATTTTTTTTTCTCTAGGGCATAAAACCCATCATCCATTTTTGCCTAAGTATCCCCCCCGGGTATTTCGAGCAACTAAGGTCAATGACCACTATACCTGCGCAGCGCCCAATCCGTATCACCACAACTACGATGACCCAGAAGGCTCAAAGTACGCACTTCTAGTTTTCACGCACTTCCAGTTCTTATAAAATTTGTGAACTAGAACTGTCTAGGGTCATGGCCCAGAAGGCTCACGAGACACTGCGCACTTCCGACTTTTTTTGTGACGACACTGCGCACTTCTAAAAATATTTTTGAGACGCAAAAGCCCCTCTCGAAAGATAGCCGGTTCTGGTCAGCAAAAAGTAGATACCGAGTTTTAATAAATCTAAATGAGTTGATGAGGCTCGGAAATCCCGAGTTATTTTTCTCGAGTTAAAGTCTAAGGGTTACGAAAAAAACGAGTTATGACGTTATTTTCGAAAATAAATATTGACGTCATTATGTACCTTCTTATGAAGTCATTCTCAATTTTGTAACTCGGTTTTTTCCTTGACTTTAAAATTTCGAGTTATTTCTGGTATTTTCACTCGAGTATTTTCCTCCCTTTGAATTTTCGAGTTATTTCTCGTTTTTTAACTCGGTTTATTTTCGTTCTTTTAAATTTTCAAGTTAATTTCTTTCCTGTAGATATTCTCGAATCGAGTTATTTTGGCGTTCCCAGTAGAAGGCTCAAAAAGACTCACTTCTAGTTTTCACAAAGTTGATATTTGGTCACTTTTTTTCCCCGATTTACTAAGCCCGAAAATTCCCCGATTTTTGCTACTGAGGGGAAATTTTGCTGACTAGCACTTAACTCGGAAATTTTAACAACCTGTTACTCTTGATATGAACAACTCGGAAATATTAACTCGTTTTGCGCAACTCGACATTCATTTTAAAGACCAAAAAAAAATTCATTGCGCGGGCCGCTCGCTTGAAAATTTTCCGCAGTGACAAAAAGTCAGAAGTGCGCAGTGTCACTTGAGCCTTCTGGGCCATTGACCCTAGACAGTTCTAGTTCACAAATTTTATAAGAACTGGAAGTGCGTGGTGAGCCTTAAGGGCCATCGTACACAACACGCACGTCTACATCGCTTGCTGTGATGCGAGGTAGAGCATAAAGTTGGTTGTAGGTAGGTTAGTTACAAACATGGCGACGATAGAAACAAGCACGTGCTCCTGAAAGTTCAATTTTTGGAGGTAAAATTTTACTATTTTTGTTCTTATATAATTATATTAAGGCATGTTTATAACTTCGAAACACTGTTTTTTTGTGAATACTCAGGGGGCAAAGTAGGTTTGGGAGGTTATAGGTATGACCTAGCAAAAGCTAAACTGCTAAAAAGGCTCGGGTAAGTTATGGCATGTCTCAAAATTACAATAATTTTTAGATCGCATTAGTCGACAGAAAATGGCCAAACAAATGACTGAACATGGAGGGTACTATGATGTAGTTTCCAACCTGATGTGTAACCTAATTGTTTTTTCGCTTATTTTCGTGAAAAACCACTTAAACTGATTATGACGTCATAATCGCATCGATGACGTCATCAAAACTAAAAGTTTGATTTCTCAATGATGGTTTATTCAATACCCTTCAAACTTACACCAAAGATGTATCTCATTAAAGTCTATCTTTTGACAAAAATTACCCTCAAAAGCATCCAGCGAGGACCTTTTTTTTTAAACATCTGTTTCCCAGCCAGACATAGCCTTCCTGGAAAATTTGATCTTTTGGCCAAAAGTTTCAAAAACCTTATTCCTAGAAATGAAGATCTGTTTCTCCTCAAAACCTAAATTTTGAGGTACACTAAATCGTCAATGCTATCTATATGTCAAAATTGGTTTTTAACAATACACCTCACGCGTCCAAACAATTTTCCATTGTTTTGATTTTAGCGACTCTATTCCCGCGTAAAAAAATGGTATTTCTCGTAAGGAAACCTAGCAGAGAAATGGTAGGTAAATAACTCTATTTAATCATAAGGGGTCTTCGACAAAAAACTTTCGAATTTTTTATCGGCATTGGGCCGGTAAGCTTCAGACCCCCTCCCCCCCTTGCTCTTATCGGCCAAATTTTTCAAATCCAACTTAGCTTTTACATCTTCGAAAACACAATTTCCTCCAATCTTGTTCGCCATCGCCTTCCCACCCGTCATCGTTGAATTTTTGTCTATTTGTGCACCAACATTGAGTTTGTTCATACCCGCATTGATATTGTTAATCAAAACGAAAGTTAAAATGACGGGATGAAGTCGCAACATTTCGAAGGAAAAGGCAGCACGCTGGCCAATGAAAAAAGAGTTTTTTATCAAAGCTATTTCAAAGAACTGTACTTTTAAAGGTGCGAATTTGCGCGCAAAGGTGAAAGCAAGTGAAATCATATGCTTTCAGTGGAGTTTGTGGACAAAATCAGAAAGAAATTGGCTAAAAGGATTTTCGTCTCAATACTTGTTTTTTTATCGGTATGTAGTTGGACCCCCCCACCCTCTTATCGGCCCAATGCCGATAAAAAATTCGAAAGTTTTTTGTCGAAGATCCCTAACTTCTTTTCCTCTTGATGAATTTTTGTGAAATATTCAGGAGAGATCCATAAAATTATCATTGATATCATGTTCAAATATCTAAATCATTCTCTTTAAAGAAAAAAAAATTGACAATGTTTACATTCCTCTAACCTTCCACAGTGCCATGAGAGGTCCTAAATCTGACAGCCCTGCCTAAATCCGATGGGGTCTTTCAAAGATACAAACTAAAATAAAAACAAACCTTTGCTGTGACGCAATGAAGATACCAAAGTGTCAATTAAACTGAGAGATTTGATACACTGAAACAAAGCATTATTAATTGCTTCATATACAAAACATAATTTTTTATTACAAAATTGTTAACAGATTCAGAATAATGGAGGTAATTATTATTACAATTCACACTTTTTTATTACATTAATTGACATCTTGACATTTTAGTCATCTTGTTAGATGTTTTGTTTCAAGAGTTCTTGCAATATAGTTTATTGTTCAACTTGGAGAGGGAATGTTTGTAAACATAGAATCCTTTTCATATCAGTTATTTGAGTGGTCGGATTTAGGCAGGGCTGTCGGATTTAGGACCACTCACGGTTTTAAAGTGCGCATTCTTACCTACCATTTTCACGGTGGAACACGGTGGAGATAGCGAGACTCCTAAAGGGTGTATTCAAGAGTAGTTATAAAGACAAAATGTAACAGGCCTGCTTAGGCCTGCCCGTTTCTTTGTTTTTCTCTTTTCTTTTGTTTTAAATGTTTTTGAATGTATTTAACGATTGTACTTATTTGTATATAATATATACCTTCCTATAATTTAGGACTAGGCCTCAGTGAAGCTGAGGATCACAATAGTTTGACAGAAAAAAAAACACTATCAAATTTTACTCAAAATACTACACCATTTAAGGCGGTCACAAGCCAAAACATGCTAACCATCAATCTTTATATTAGCAAACCGCAAGGATTTCTTTAACGACTTTCCAAAAGTGAATTTAGGGCATCCTCTAGGTCTTTTAGATCGAACCCAATAGGTTAACATCTTACGAGGGAGTCAGTCTTTCCCAAGGCATTCTAAGGACATTACCAATCCAACCAGATCCAATGCATAGCCTTACTATAGAAAATACACAGATCGCCTCTAAATTTTGATCTCCAAGTAATCATGACAGCACATATGAAAAATAAGAATAATATCAGTCCAAGAATGTCTCCTTGCTTTACTCCGATATTGTTCTTTATGGATTTATCGATCTCGTCTATTGAAAATTTAACGGTAAAGTCTTTGTGCAGCGCTTTAAGAAGACTACAGTAATCAATTATTAGGGACTCCAAACTTAGCAAGAATATCTCAGAGTAACTTTCTTGGAACGCGGTCAAATGCTTTAACCAAGTCTAACAAAAGTACCCAGGATTCCAAGCCGTGTTCTCGCCTCTTTCTCGCCTCTTTCTCAGAGCTGATATATATAATTGTGAAAACAGCATCTACGCAACCACGGTTTGGGCGAAACCCACAAATCGATTATTGGTGATAGTCTTGTTTGGATAACAATTGCCATTACTTTGGAAGCAATTTCTATTAATATGATTCCTCTGTAATTTTTGGGCAAAGATAAGTTACCTTTCTTCGGAAGAACAATAAGAAAACCTAAGTTCCCACTCTTCAGGGATATTTTCAGTGTTCCAAATGTCTAATATGATGTTTTTGAAAACAATAAAAGTCTCTTGACAGTCCAAAATACTTTTAAAAATACGCGGGACAATTCCTGATTCACTTGGATCTTTCAGTTTGAGTGTTGCCGAGCAGATTTCAAACGCTTCATTATTCAGATCGTTATCATAATTGCAGAATGGTCGCTGTCGAGAAGTTGCGCAGTCAGGCCAGCGTTAAGGATTCAAGGAAACATTTCATTATTAACTCAGAAGCGGTCGATTTGGTGGGGTCTCTACTTCTGGGGTGTATCCAAGTTGCATACAAATTCTTTTTGAACCAAGTTGTGGCGGCTTTGAGTTGGTGCAATGCTAAGAACGAGAAAAAGCGTAGCCCAGATGCATTCATATGACTCAGACCGAACTTGCCTAAAGGACCATTATCAGTTTCTGTATTACAACAACCGATACTGGAGTTGCAATCACTATCACTTGTATTTAAACAAGTTTCTTTTTATAGAAAAGAACATTTCAATTCAAATGTAAAATCAAAAAGTTTGTCAAACAAAGAAAGTATTCAAAGTTCAAAGGGCGATAAAAAGCAAGAGAAAAATCAGTCCACCTCTTTCGTCATATAAAAACATTCAAGTAGTCGATACTGTTAAAAACTGTGTATGTCATGTTTAGTTTAGGGTCCGGGCCGTTTTACATGTTTAAATCTGAAAAGTTATGTCAAGGGTTAAAAAGCTTACTTATTTTTATTAAATCTGATAAAAACAAAGAGTTGCATTAAGGCTTTAAGTTTTTTTCACGTTGGTGCAATGCTTTAACATGCTCTATCCAACCAACCTGAAACGCTTTCTGTCTCCACCATATTTATCTTTTAATAACATTTGTGCTTCTCTAACTTTTGTCCCAGTAACAAAATCAGCCTGTCTTTTGGTTATTTGCCTCACTTTTGTCCCATGAAACAAAAAAAGAAACCATGAGACACGCACTTTTTTTCTTGTGTTGGTGGGATGGAGCATGCTGCATTGCAAACAACACGATAAAAACTTCTCCTGTTCCCAAGCCTTTAAATTCTTTGTGGCTTCCTTGGTTTTTCCTGAAGAATTGTCCGCTTTTTCCTGAAGAATTTTCATTTCCACATTTCACTCCTCTTTACAATGACATACAATTTTTTTCAAATTATCGAGAACTGGACGGCGTATTTGGGTAAAGGCCACATTTTTGGTACACTGTCCCTTCCGTTACGTTTTCAAGCTTATTCCGGTCATAACTAAGAAATCAAGCCAAAGTACTCAAAACTTTTAACTTTTTTTGTTTCCTATGATAAGATGCCCCTTTAAAAAATATATGAAAAAATATATCTATGAATGATTTCTGCACCTTTGAAGTCCAAATATCTCAATTTTTCTTTAAAAAATAATAAAAAATTGAACTTGATCTTAATTTTTTTTTCTCTAGGGCATAAAACCTACTCAAAAAGTTAACTTCATTCACATTATCCCCAAAAGAGGAGACTTTTGCATCAGATTTAATCATGATATTGTGTATCTATTTCCCAGCCAGCAAATTTTTCTAGAATGTACAGTTTGGTACCCTGATTTTGTCCCTTCCGTTACGCTAGTTACTTTTAGTCAAAATTACCTAGTCAAGTTTACTTTTGGGGCCTCTTCTTGTCAGTTTATCATTGGGATGTTCCTAGATTCCATTTTCATGCTCTCATCTAATTTCTAAATTTCTGAAAAGGTTTGAAACACTTCAATGACATTTGATGAAAAATAAGCAGAAAATTGTCCCTTCCGTTACGCTTTTATCATTTAGTCGGTATTTTATAATAGTATTTATCATAGTAATAATAGTTTTGGTAGATTTGTTAGACCCTTTGGTTAGCTTCCTTCTTTTATACCCAAAAAAGATGTTCCATTGTTAAAAATAAGTTAAATATTAAAAAAAATATTACATAAATATATTACAAAATAATTTACACATCAACTGATAACTTGACCGGGTGGCAATTAGAGCTACAAACCTTTTATAAAACAATGTTATTGAGGGGCACGCAATTGATTATCATGGTAGAACCATTACTCTTGGGTACCTAATAGCTGTCCCCCCCGCTAATTAATTTTTCGAAAATTTTCCACCCAGGACATTCTTATTCCAACCCCCCCCGCTTATTAATTTTTGGAAAAATGTTTTAAAAAGTTCCCTGTTTTGTCCTAATTCAGCTGTATTAGCCTCCTTTTCAAAAATTTTCCACCCAGGACATTTTTATTCCAAACCCCCCGCTTATTAAGTTTTGAGATTTTTTCCAAACCCCCCCCCCCCCACCGCTTATTCCAAACCCCCGGCTATTAGGTACCCGAGAGTACTTAATACAAATAAATAAGTTTAGAAGCTTTTTGAGGATAAATATTTTTTAGTGTAAGGGAAGGGACATGTGTACCAAAAATGTGACCTTTACCC
>NW_027104196.1:0-71303 GCF_902728285.1 Clytia hemisphaerica
CTGTGCTGAGAGTCTAACTGTTTCAAAACAATTTTGGGAACATGGTTTGACAAAAAGTAAATATCACACTCTCGTTTGATAGGTTTTAAGGGGTGGTCCTTAGTGAATTTCCTTTGAAATCACTTAGTATATTTCATACTAACTGTCAAAGGGTGGTGGTGTGGCCTCTTTCCTCCAAAGAATCACTTAGTAGGCATGATGTCTTGTACTAACTGCTTGACCCCCCCCTGTTGTAAACCTCAAAATCCAAGTTTTAATATTCCGTAGAATTTAGAGCTTTTACCTCAATTTGATCATCAGAAAGAATCAGAAAGAGCAATGAATTTTGATATTAATTCATGTATAAAACATCAAATTTGGTCAATTTGTTCCAAAATTACGAGGTTTTTAAGTTTTTTGCCTGGAAAAGCTTGTGTGATGAGGTCATCACAAAACTTTCAACCTTCATAACTTTTTGATAGGAAGATTTTCAAGGCATGTTTTTCAATTTTCATCACCTTTTCATGGTCTTTTCCGCTGAAACCATCAGATTTTGAATATTTTCAAAAAAATAAATTTTTGCCCAGCCACCTAATGACGTCATCTGAGGGGTGGCCAGGTGGCAAAATTTTGGCGTTACTGTTTAAAATTCAGTTTTTGACCCTCTAAGGATCATATGTGCCAAATTTCATGCTTTTATCACAATGTGAAGTATTTATTTGTGCTAACAGACCTCACTATTTATGTGTTGGCTTTTTAACTAGAATTATTCAGATGAGGTTTACAGTTTAAGTTTCTTTATGAAAATGATTTTCAGCTGCTTTTGAAAACCCCAAACCTTCAGAATAACAGTCAAGAAAAGTACTTGTAAATGTTAAATGCTTATAAAATTAATTTTGTAGTAAAAATGTGAACTTTATAAGTTCAGAAGCCATAACATCAAGTGCTGAAAACCTAAATATAAAAAAAAATATATAATGGGAAATCCATTTTTAAGAGAAAATCTTTCAATTTATCCTGCGGAGAAAGTAAAAATAAACCAGCTGCGCTGGAAAGTCAGCCCAAAAGGCTTAGAAGGCTTAGAAGTACAAATAAGAGATCTAGCTTTGTTAAAATCTGAAAAGCTTGAAAGAGCGTATCTATTTGCTTGAAACGTTCAGACGAAAAAGTAGTGGTGCATAGTGGGATCCGTCCAAAGCAGAAGTCGGTGAAACAAATTAATACCATTGCTGTGTTGAATTCGAATTTTGCTCCTCAAAATGACAGTTGATGAATTAGCCAATGAAAGCTTGTTTCAGTTTCTCTTTTCAAACTGCCTCAGAAAAAAGCGCGATTTTTTGTGGTCCAGTCGTTTACTCATTTTTATTCAGTGAGTGAGTCCTGCGCTTGTTCAACTGTTAAAAATGTGAGTCCAAAATTGGACTCACAGCTCGAACCTGTCTAGTTTATATCAGAGATATTAGATTATAAAAAACACTCGACGGGTGTCTTATAATGACAATAAAATAAAAGACCCAAATAGAAGAATTTCTACAAGTAGTATACAACTTAACATTATTCAAAGAAAAGTAATTTCTTTAATACTCACTTTCTCTATAATTAGTTCTCTTTCTTTATTTACAATGCAAAAGTATCTTTTATTAACTATTGAATATATGACGCAAAAAAGAATCTTTTTTCTTTTTGTCTTATTATTAATTATACGCGTCTTTTTATGTTATGTGTTTTTCTCGTCCTATTTTATCTTGCTAAGAAAAAATTATTTTCGCGCGCTAAGTAATTCCGAAATCCTGTTTCCCGAAAATAATCCGAAATCGGAATTAAAACTTAAAGTCTTAACGACGACGACCAGCGGGAAAAAAATCGTCGAACCGATTTGAAGAGTCACCTGGGCTGACTAATTAATGATAATAACTATGCAAAACATTTCTTTTTACCTCCAATATAATATACACCTTTTTTTTTTATAAGACCATCCTAAGTTTTTGGGTTGTTCTTAACTTTTTGAGTTTTAAGTTTAAAACTGTTCTTAAAAACTGTTGAAAATGTCCTTAATTTCATTACTTTGTGAGTATTATTGCGCAAACCCTGAGAAATTGGGTGTTTTAGAGTCCATAAAGCCAGTAACGTGGTGGCAGCCGACTTTTTTTCGGTGGGGGGGGGGAGGCGAAATAAAAGGGCGCAAAAAAGACGCATCTGATTACTAATTTCAGCGCCCCTTTGCTCTCTTACACCTTAGATATGTCAGTTTGCGGACATAAAGAGAGAAAATACCCCAAAATTTTCGTGCTCACTCCCTGGCGTAATTTTTCAGATATTTACTTTTCAAGGGGCGCTAAAATCAAAATTTTCTAAAATTGCATCCCCAGTTTGCCAAATTTTTTGTCACCACGCTACTGCATGAAGCCTAAATGTTCTAACTACTTGTTCTTAATATTTTGGCCATCGAAGCCTTAGATTCTTATAGTTTGTTTGTTCTTGTATACTTGCACTCACTTTTTTAAGGACAAATTATTCAAAGTAGACCAGAACCTTTAAACACATTAATAATACAGACGTAATTAATGGAACCAATCAAACTATATTTTTAATCGAACTTAATCGAATTTTGTTGTCCGATTGATGTTCGACTAAGTTCGGTCGTCGAACTTTAATTTAATACTCACAAATTCTTCAAAATGTAAAGTTCCATTAAAGAACATTTCCTGTTGTCGAACTTGATCGAATACTCACAATTTTAGCAAGCGATTTGTGAAAAGTTCGATCAAGTTCGACAAAGTTTGATCCTCATCAGTAATCGAACTGTTCTATTTTTTATTTGATTCTGTTTAATCATGTCTGGCATCTGTCTGTTAAGTTCAGTGTAGAGGTTTTCGAATAGTTGTTGGGTTATTATTTGTACAAACAAAGCATACTGATTGGCGCAAAATGGAGATTATAATATACATAAGTTAAAAACTGATATGATATATACCCCTGCACAATATTCAAACTTCTGTATCCTGCAAAAAATCAATATAACTATCACAAGCAAAAATTTAACTAAACTAAAAAAGAACTAACTGACTTAGTCAGCTTTTTCAAAAACAGACAAAAACACACCCATTACAGCTGCAACTTCGAATTATCAATATCCAAGGCCTTTTTATTTGTTGTTTCTGAATATCTTCTTTTTAACACCTCACTTTTTATAAAAAAAGAATTTATCATTAATATTATATTATCAAGTTTTTCATGTAAGAATGGTCTTTCTTAATTCAAAATTAAATTTCGGTAAGAACTGATTCTATGGAGGCTAAAAACTTTTTAAAGGTCTAGAATACCCCAGTGGAGCATACCAGCCCAGTGTTTAGGACATTTGCTGCTCGCAGAGGAATCTTTAAAAAAATCTAAAAAATTCTGGGCCAAATAAAAAACATTGAGATGAGGATGATATTCATATTACATCCAGGATATTCCTATAAAAGATATTCTTGTTGAAAATAAAATTACTGTATTCTTTAAAAACAACAGAATAACATTTTCACACGATACAAAATCAACCAAATCCTTTTTAAAATTATTTTTCATAGATATTAATCTATTTTATCTTTCTTTATTTTTATAAAGTCTCGAGTCTAGTGGTGAAAAGACAAGAATACAGTCAAATAAAATCTGAAACAGAAAGAAATACCTTTATCAACTAGCTCATTAAGTGTTAAAAACCCCAGAAAAAAGGCTTCCAGTATGATAATAATCTTAAAAGAAAAGGTTCAAGAAATTTACATAGTATACTTTTAAACTAAAATAGGCATGCTTGCATTTAGAAAGCATTCTTAAAATTTCAAGGACCATAATAATAAAGCAACAAGGTACAATATTCTATTACAAGTTGAATTGGACTAAAACTTTCAATATTGGATATATCTAGTTTTTTTTAAACAGCGGATTTCAAAAAATCATGCTCTTAACCCAATCATTTCCACATCAAATGGCTTTCATTGAACAAGTATTGACAAAAATTTGTCACAACCAAAGCAAATTTCTAAACCTATAAACAGTTTCACAGAAAAAGAAACTAATGATGATAATGAAAGCATCATTTCAAAGTACTGGAAACAAAACCAGTTAATAAAATATTTACCAAAATATTAAAACACATAGAAGAAAGAAAAATTTTAACAGTAGATATGTCAATGTTATTCAAATCCAAAACAGTACTTTTCCATAATAGTTTTTACAGGACATTTATTACATATCAAAAGTTGTTTTTTTACAATAAAATACCATTAAAAATGACATTCCAAAAAAGACACATAAAAATGACACACAGAGTTCATAGTGATGCATCACCATGTGAATGTTGTTCGATGTCAATTACTAATACACTGTTATCTCATCTAATTAAAAATGATAATAGATAGAAACTAATGATAGGATTAATTACAAAATCTCTGCTGACAACCTTTTTTATTAAAGTTGATTGGCTAGGTTATAAAACATTGAAACAGTTAGATACATTCCCACCCACTTCTCTATTTTGCCAAACTTGAATATAGACAAGGGCTATAGTTTCAACTTGGCCATTCCCACCAATAATTCATCATTCTTAGCCCTTCAAACCCGAGTGACATGTCAACACGTTCTAAATTTGCCAATATACTGAGTACCAGACTTGAAAGGCTATAACTCCTGACCACTTGATTTAAAAGGGTATAAACCGAATGCTTTTAGAAACAAAGCAATACTTTTATGGACCTACCTGGTTATCAAACTAATCAAATGAACATTGAAACAATGAAACACATAAGACATAACTGGTCAAAATGCAAAAAAATAAAGAAAATTAAAGCATATCTATTGAGAGAAACTATCAACACTATTGAAAAAGATTTTTGAAAAAGAAATAAAAAAGCTATTAAGCGCTTTTCTTTATAAAAACCACTATCAGAAAAATGCACAGCTTAATAAATAAGGTTTCCAGAAAACTCAAACTGTCGCACTCTACCGTGACATTTTCTTCTGTTAGAAAAAATAATAATACAAAAACAATTTGGCTAATAACATTGATCTATGCTCATAAATAGTGATTCTTATAGATAAAGATTACGTTTTTCAGCCAAAAAAATAATAAGTGTTTACAGAAAACTCAAATCATTACCCTCCACCGTGACATTTTCATCGTAAAAAAAACTAATAAAAAAATAATAATAATATATGGCTAAGAACATTGATGTATTCTTATTAAAAGTGGTTCTTATAGATAAAAATGCGATTTTTGAGCCAAAACAATTTTTTTGCAAAAATCTGCTTGAGCCATCCTTTAACTATGATTGTACCCTACTTTCATGCTAAAAATCAGAAAAAATTAATGATCCAATTTTTCACAAAGTCCAAAAAACCTGTTTTTAAGCCGTTTTTTGGCCCAAATTTGCCCAAAAAATATTTTTTTGAAAATCGGGCTCCGTCACATTCGAGGGTTTATGGTCATGCACCTTTGTGCCAAAAATCAGAAAAAACTAATGAGCCAATCTCGAGAAAAGCTGGTAACTAACACACTAACTAACGAACATGGGTTAATTTATAGGACCTCCACCCAACCGGGGTAGGTCCAAAAAGTATGACGATACCTTTCTAATGGTACAAAAACCATTGTCTAACTTTCAGGTTGTTACAAGCTTTTGTGCTAGTTGGAAATATTGAATTTCAAAAATAAGTCTCACATTTTTCAGAAAAACGGTGCACGGTGGAAAGGTTGTCCATAACCAGCCTAGGTTTTCATATATAAATCGCTTGCTTATGAATATATAACATAATTTAATTGATTCCGAAATAGAAATCAAAACTCTCCAACCAGTCATAGATAGACAAGGTTTTTGGATAAAAATTTGGTGTTATGAAGAAAAATAATAGAAGAAATAGTCAGCCCCAAGCAGGTCCCCCAAAATATTTGGCTGCGTGTTTTAGCTCCCAGTTATCGTTTGCAATTTTTTGGGTTTAATCCCCCCCCCCAAATGTCAGGCTATGGCGATTACATGTTAATAATAATGGCTTTTTCAAGATTTCTACCAACCAATCAAAAATTCGACCACAGAAAACTACAGAAAACTGTGTTTGGTATGCCCTAAATGACTTAACCTGTTGCTGAAGCCATTACTTATCATACAAATCAAAAATTAGATTTTACATAGCAAACAAGTTTTCATCACCAGGCTCCCAGGTTACACTGGGTTGACAGTAAGCAGTGCTGCAAATAACGGCCGGTGACCGGTAATTACCGGTCATTTCGTAGTTTCTACCCCGGCCATTCTGAAGCTCAATCTTTCATTTTGTCCGGTTAAAATTTAAAGACATAAATACTTAATAACGTTTCCAATTAAAAGAGGAATACATTTTGAATTAATACAGGTGTTTAGCCAATCTAAAGGTCATTTCAGACTTTTCTAATGGGGCTCTGCCAGACCCCCTGCTCAAATTATTTTCGTTGCGCTCAAAAAATTACCGGCCAACTGAAATTTCCTTATTTGCAGCACTGCAGTAAGACAGAAAATTATAAAGATCCGTCAAATCTAATTCATTGTTCTACTGGCAGGGTATTTTTTAATCACCTTTTTTTAACCATTTTCAAATTTCAAATTTGAAATCGAGTTTTCAAACTCAATTTTGTGAAGAAAAAATATCAAAGTTTAATAATGCAAAGCAGTAGAGATATGAAACTACAAAAACCTTAAGAAGAATCAACTTGATGTTTATGTACACAAGAAAGTCTAACAAGTAATTCTTGGAGGTAAAAATTGAGTTTTAGAGATAGGTTGATTGAATTTTAAAATTCTTTGTTTCTCCTTTTATTCACTTGAATGTGTGATCAATTTTTTCTTGTTTATCACTTTTCCCTGTTTTTCCCTGTTGTTCGCATAACTTTTATTACAAGATTGTTTGTCTGATGAAGGAAGAAATCACGGAGACCCTGAGCAAAAAGATTTCCTCCATGGAGAATCATCTTCAACACCTTCAGCACCAGCAGACACTACCCACTCAAACATCCCAATTTCCGATGTAAACTGTACCATTGACCAGGCACTATCTAATCTCTAAACAAACAATTCAATAGACGATATCGGCTTTCGATAAATGCAATGCATTCTGGTTTCTAGGGACTCTCAAAGGAATTATAATAGATCAATTATAATAGATTATAGTCAGTTGGGGTAAAAACGGACCATTTTTAACAAACCTTTGGATTAAAAGCTCCCCGATCTTGTTTTCGCTTCCATGTTTTGGCTTTATTTGTTGCTGGCAAGATTAATTACCTAAAACAGCACTTCTCCCCACTATATCGTTAGCGCTTCCATCAAAATAA
Organism: Clytia hemisphaerica; assembly: GCF_902728285.1. NCBI lineage: Eukaryota > Metazoa > Cnidaria > Hydrozoa > Leptothecata > Clytiidae > Clytia > Clytia hemisphaerica. Next base: position 7,319 of record NW_027104196.1, read on the forward strand.
GAGAAAAACTGTGGTCCGTTTTTAACCAGTGAATTGGGGTAAATCGGACCCCGTCGTGAGGTAAACCGGACCGCCCTCGGAAAAAAACGGACCGAATAACCCCGCCAGGTTTTAGCTGAGATGGGGTAAGAAGGACCTGGAACAAATGGACATCATATTTTGACCTCTGGGTTTGTTCGTTTGTTTTGTATCATATCAAATGTTACAAGTTAAGTTTAAAAAGCTAGTTAACAATTTCCTTTGCAAGTTCGTTATAAATTTCTAACCTATTGACACGTTCTGCAAGTTTGAAATAACGGGTTAAATCTTCATAATTTTTTTCACTACCCATTTTTTTTTTGCCAATAAAAGTAACATCGAGACCGGTGGCGATTATGTCGTAGGCATCCACAGTCCCAATGTCAGGAGATTGCTTTGGGTGCTCCTCTAGTGTCGAGGCGAAACACGTGGTCGGAGGCTTTAAGCAGCTCACCTCAAGTGATGCAACGATCCCACCCTTATCAGAATCAAATCGCTTTGTCGCCTTCCCGATGTAAACCTTCCCATGCTTTCGAGTTGCGCCGTAAAATACAGCAGCAAACCACTTTCCAATCACATCTTTCTTGCTGGCTTCAGGTGAGGAAATCCTTAGCCACTGGCTTTTTAGGAAGTTCTTAACGCGGCTTTCAGTCAACGGGAAGGGGGATGTGGTGTCATCATCTTGGTCACTGCTGTCGTAGTAGTCAGAAAGGACAATTTCTTCTTCAGTCTCATATTCTACTGCCTCTAGATCTTTGTTGGATGGCTTCTTCGATTTACCATTCATTTTCGCCTTCTTTTCTTTTGCTGCTGATGCCTTTTCCGCCTTTTCCGCCTTTTTCTTTTCCGCGGCCTCCATTTCGTCAATTACGCGTTGGAAGGTTTTCATCCGAAGTCACGATTTCCGCTTGTGTATTTATTCCTCTCCTCTTTACTTGTGGTTTTTCATACGGTTTTCTTTTAAACTTTTGCAAAATCGCTCCCTGTAATAGATAAAAGAATGGAAGATTTAAGAGAACTGCCAAGCTATCTATCATGATTAAAGAGTAGGATAAGGTACTTTGCTAAGAATCGATTCATTACCCTTGATTACATTCATTAAAAAATGTCTTCTGTTTTTAGATGGAGGTGAAAGTTATCAATACCTGAAATCCTTGCCGCGCAACTTCTGCAACCAATCTGGCCCCTCTTCCGCGTATGGAGGTTGATGATGAAGATCCTTCTGTTGATGTTGTTGTAATTGGCGTAGGGGACGATGGTTGGACGCTGCCCGATGGTTGGACGCTGCCCGATGGCGTAGAGGACGATGGTTGAATGCTGCCAGATGGCGTAACGGAAGATGGTTGGACGCTGCCCGATGGCGTAATGGACGATGGTTGGACGCTGCCCGATGGTTGAACACTGCCCGATGGCGTAGTGGACGATGGTTGAACGCTGTCAGATGGCGTAACGGACGATGGTTGGACGCTGCCCGATGGCGTAACGGACGATGCTTGGACGCTGCCCGAAAACATAGCGGGCGATGGTTGGACGCTGCCCGATGGTGTATTTTGTCCAGATGACGGCGTTGTGAGGCAACTGGAAATTGGGACCAACTCGTCTGGGTTTTCATCAGGCATGAAAAACGATACAATTCGACCAGAACGACCTGAAAATAAATGCAATTGATTTACATTATCTAGCGATAACTTTATAAGGTTTTTAGTATAAAATTAATAACCACAGCGAAAGGAATTTGTAATCCATGTCTCTATTAAAAAAACTTACCTTCGTAGGTTGTGGCTGAAGAAAGATCGGGAACTGGTCTATCACTTTGGGGCTTACTCTGGGAAAGTTCAAACAGACGGTCAAGCTCTTCACTCGATAGTGGTTTTTTCCCTTCTGCAACCCAAGTGTCATAGCGATTTTTCAGGAGTGTGTTGAAGCGGTTGGTTGGATACTGCGAGCGATCGACTGGAGAAATACCGCACCTAAGAAACAAGGGGATCTTATATTGATTCTTCGTATTATTCATGCATAGAAAAGAAGCCACTTAAAATTAACTAGGACTTGTCATCAGTTTTACTTGTTAAAATCCAAACCCGAACCTTTTCGGTTGTTTCCGTATAAAAGATTGCGTCATAAATATCAATTACATCAAGAATAGTGAGAAGCTGTTGAAACCAAAAGCAAAAATAAATTCGAAAGTATATAAAATTTCCTACAAACGGTTTATAAAACCAAAATGTTACCGTCGAAAACCATTTTTGATCGATGCAATACTGAGTGAAGCTGCCCAGACTTCATCACTTGACAAGATTGTCGCAAACTCTGGCTTAGATAGTTGGTCGTTTGTCATTCGCAAACGTGAGAATAGGATTCGTCCCCAGTGCTCCTTCAACGACTTGAAGACCGATACGTCTAACGGTTGCAATAAATCTGTTGTGTGAGGTGGAAGTTTTAGGATAGTGATCTTATTCTCGCGCGAAAATTTGATCGTGTTGTAATTAACGTGAGATAAATGGCCATCGTAGATCATTAGACGTGGTTCGACCAATCCATCTTCGTCAGTGGTTCTAGTTACCTTCTCCCACTGGATGAACCATTTATGGAACGTGTCTCCAGTCATCCAACCTCTGTTGTTCGCGTAGATCCAGGGGAAGTACTCGCGATCTTGTCTAGAAGGCCGCCAAGTAGTTTGCACCTGCTGACCCTTGAAAAGGATGAGTGGTGGGAGTGCTTTTCCAGAGGCGGATACTGCAGCCAAGACGGTTGTGTTCTGCCTGTCAGAGCCGGTTACAATCTGGCATGTTTTTTGCCCCTTCAAGGAAACTACTTTGCATTTTCCTGGCTCACTAGGTAGGCCACTTTCATCGCAATTCCAAATAAGATCTGGACGTTCGGTGAGACCCATCTGCGTGATAGTTTGAGAAAGCACATCATAAAAGTTGTTTATGATGAAAGGATTCTCAGTTGCGTTTCTTCTTGCCCTAGACATCTTTGTTGCATTTTTTAGGCTCAGCTCTTGTCTCTCCATAAAGCCAGAAAGCCAATCTGGTCCCGGGTAACCTTTAACACCTTTGAACTTGAATGATTTGAGAGCTCGCGCATGTGCAGTACTTGTTACATAATTATACACGATGTCTTTGATGTCAGTAAGCGTTGGGGCGAATCCAATCTCAGCCATGTCAATTATGCAGTTTCGTAGTTCTCTCTCTTCTTCATCCAAGAATACTGTCTTCGTACCCCTTTTCCCAATCAGCTTGCCTTTTGTCTTGGCCTCATTATGTCTAAGTAGAACCGTTTTCGGTACATTGAACTTCTTTGCAAGCTTCCCCCAAGCCGTCCCTGAAATAAATAGACAAAAAAGCTAAATAAGTTTCAATGTAATACACCCCTGTCTTGCTGAAAGAAATGTTAGCATGTTTCCAGTCAGAAGCGAAAATATTGCGATGTTGTTCATACTTGTACATACCTTTTTCTTGGCGTTCAGCTAATGCCAAAACGATTGCATATTTTGTATAAGCAACTTTAGATTTGGATATATACGTACGACCCATGATTATTTATCTTATAACACGTGTTGCTTTCTTAACTCTCACAACGTAAAGACAGTTCATTTGGATTCTTTCAAATTACAATTTTAAGCTCTGCCCTTAAAAACCACTCATGCGTGAGCTTCTCTACCACGAGGCAGAACACTCGTGGTGAATTTTAGCATGGTCCGTTTCACCCGATGCAGTCAAAACTCGCTGGGGTAAAAACGGACCAATGGTCCGTATTACCCCAAGCCCGCTATTTTTTTAGGGGGTAAATCGGACCATCGATTTTCTGATAAACGACTCAATGAGGGTACAAAAACTTTCCGACAATGGGAAAGGCCGTTTTTTATGGTCTTGATAACCCAAACAAAAGTATTGAGTCGATTACTGAAATAATTTAATTAACAAGTCAATTTTCAATTTTTACAATGAACTTCTCCGTAGCGGTCACTAGGTTATTATCTTGTGTTATTGCTTGGCGCGTAGTGGTCGTATGATGCTGAAATTTGGAAGAGAGGAAGGTAAAACATTATTAAAGGTATTGAAACAAGTTTTGATACATTTCATTCTATATTTTTGGCATAATTGCCAGTGGTCCTCTTTACCCCAGATTTGTTGACGGTCCGTTTTTACCCCAACTGACTATACACACATTTAATGAGAGAAACTTTTAAAATTATCTGCCATTATGACTTTCTTGAAGCCGTTCTGAAATGAACCAATCGGGTTATGAATCGGAATTCCTATGGGAGTTCTTTTCCGAAATTTGTAAAATAGCTAAGTCGGCAAAAAAACTTTTCCCGGGGGTTTGAGGGAAAAACAGAACTGCTGTCATTTGTTTTTTATTTAACCAGATATTTAAATTTGGGCTCAAAAATATTTAAATAAATAAGTTAATAGTATTCAATTTACTATTTGTATCTATCAGAAAATAAAACACTTACCGAACGACATCGTTTATCATTTGGAATACCCCCGTATTTGGACCATTCTATGGTGGGCGCAAAATAGGGCGGAAACTAAGTAGCACCCTCAGTGCAAGATTGCCGCCTCATCTTTATTCGCCCGCGCGAGAATGCGAGCTAATCATTTTTTTCTCGCGCGCTCAAGGGGAAAAGGAAAGTGATCGATATTCTTTGAAGAAAAAACGTCAGAAACAAACCCAAAGACCAAAAGATGTATTTTGTTGTTGACAATCGATCCTGTGAAGATGAAAAAAATTCTGCTTTGCATTTTTTTCGGAACGCTGAAAAACTCTAATTTCGATCATGGTTTAAGATAAAGAGGTTGCGAGATTTGGGTTAGCGAGGCAAAAATCGCTAAAAAGCTGGTAAAATCATAATCCTCAAAAATCGATGTTCCAGCCTCACTGAAACAGACAAATCTTATTTTGTACTATTTTGTTTGACTGGACATGCTGAATCAATTTAAATATGGAATCTTCTGAACATGGCCGGAACATGGCTCGAATGACTCGGGTCATGTTCGGGCCATGTCCAGGGTCGTATCAAAGCAGCAAAATGAACTATGCAGCTCCGCACGCAGCTCTACTCTACCATTTTTGTTTTTATTTAACTTTGTATATATTTTAATAGACCTTTTCGCCTTTCCATCCGCCATTTATTGAATTATCCAGACGGTGTCAATCGAACAACTTTGAACAAAAATCGCAATCGAACGTAATCGAACGTGATCGAATAATTGCGATTTGATTGTCAGACGTAATCGAATCTCAATCGAACGGCCGATTCCTGGGTAATATTCGATTGTGTTCGATTGCGTTGGAGTAAGGTTAGATTGGTTTGATTGATAGGTTTGACTATGTTCGATTGGTTCGATTGATTGTCAATTACATTGGATTAATCTTCGATTTCGTTCGATTACGATTATGTTTGATTGCGATTAAATTAAATTGGATCACTCTGTTAGAGCTTTTTAGTGTGGGCGGCTGAGTGGTTGAAGTACCATACCAAAGCGAATGAAATCTAATACATACAATTGAATCAATCAAACGTAAACGAACAATCGAACGTAATCGAATACAATCGAACGTAATTAAAGCAATCGAACAGCAGATCCTGGGTAATATTCGATTGCAATTCAATTGCATTCGACAATCAAATTGCAATTATTCGATTGAGTTATTCGGCGTATTCGGCTTTCGATTCGTTCGATTGACACCGTCTGGAATTATATATATTAAAAAATTATGGTGGCCAAATTGCTGTGGGGAAATTCCCTTATAGAAAATATATGTAAAACATATGCAAAAAGCAAGTATTAATATAAAACTTACATGCATGATTGGCATTATATTACGGTGTAATCTTGTAGAAGAAAGATTAAATTTGCTTCTTTTGAAAACTAGAAATAATCTAATTCGCTCATCTCTTAGAACAAGCACTTCAAAAAACCATAACATTAGACGATTTGCGCTAAATCTATACTGTCCCGTCCGAAATCATTTTTCGCATATATCTCATTAAGGTTTTTAAGTGTTAATAATTTTTTCTTTTTTCATCAGATACAGGTTGGTAATGGTACACTTTCTGCAAAATTTCATGTTTTAACTGTCTATCATTAGTCTGCAATCATAAATTTTGTGTCAATTTTTCCTCGTTTTGGCAATTTTTAGCAAAAAAGTGATTCAGTTTTTGGTGGGTGGATGGAAAGGCGAAAAGGTCTATGACCAGCCAGGTCATTCATTTGAGGGCTATGCATGTTAGCCTCCCAGGACACTGTCAACAAGAAGGTACAAATCATGCACCATGCCAAAAATGGCTTAAAATAAGGTTTTTGTAATAACTTGCCCAAATTACATAAAAAATTAGGGAAAATCTCAGAAAACCTCTATATTAACATTAGAAAGGATAAGAGATGGTTTAAAATCACTCCAGGGGGTTAAATGCCCCAAATATGGCTTATTTGTCGTCCAGAAAAAAAGATTTTCCTAAAACGGGCCATTTAAGCTTAGTCTCTACCGAACCTTTAAACTAAAGCTGAATGGTTTTTTAACTCTCAAATAGTATAGTAAAATGGCACACTCTTTACGTTTTTGGGTGCTAAAATAGGACAATAAAGTCCTTAATTTTAACCTTGATATTTTACAAAAAGGACAATTTAGTGTCAAATCAAAGAAATATGGTTTCTATCCATAGGTGATTTTGACCCTAATATGATATAGAATTTTATTTCTATACTGCCAGGCTAGCTCTAAAGCTCTAAAACAGCATAATAACATGAAAACCAGAATATGATTCTTCAAAACGATTGAATGTGCTTTGTTTGATTTATGGTTTAGGTCTAAACACTCCACTAACCTACACACATCCCCTCTGTTATGTTTTGATATAGAGGATGCATATTGTGTATACGATTTTATTAATAGCAGTGAACGAAGGTATAAATTGACCATCATCACTGAGACCATCAACACAATGTAAACGATGCTCTCATTGAACAGCTCATCCTTCCTGAATCTCTGGTGACATAGATCTTACCCTTTGAAGTGATTCTTCACGTGACCCTCAAGACGACACGAGAAAACTTTGGGACATTTCTCACATTTGAAAACCTTTGGTGTATTTTGTTTGATACCAGGGCAAGTTTTTACATGACGTGCAATGTTTGATTGGTGATTGAATGTTTTATTGCATTTACGACATACAAATACACCATCTTTCAAAAAATAGCTTTTTAGTTCTTGGACAGCTGGCTTAAGGCATTTTTTTGTGTGTCTCGCAAGTTGCATTGGCCATTTGAAAATACTTCTGCACCCTATATTTTTACATTTGAATTGTTTGATTTCTTCTATTTCATTCATTATTTATATCTAAAGACAAAAAATAATTAACTAAATACAAGTCTGGTCAATATACAGGGATCGAATTAGCGTATCGCATTTCGCAATTCGCGATGCGTTTTTGGATTACTTACAAGCTAAAAATTGAAAATTGATCTATTTTAGGATACAAAATCATGCTTATCAAAAAATTGCAATGCACTTTCTATCCCTTATTTCGATGCCTGATATATCTTACACGGTGAACAACTTTCTTTGAGCTCATGGTTTTCTCAAAAACTTCTGACATATTTGAAATCTCAGTACGACCAGTACAGAAAATCCATATAAATGGGCCCTGAATCGCAGACCTGTACAAAACCGTTGGTAGTATATATTATCTACACAAAGCACAAATCCGTTAGAAGCCTAAAGACGGGGGTAACTCTCGGGCGGGAATTTTATACACAATATGCATCCTCTATATCAAAACATAACAGAGGGGACGTGTGCAGGCTAGTGTAGTTTTTAGACTTAAACCAAAGATCAAACAAAGCACATTCAAAACTCAAAGATAAGTAATTCTTCTCTCTGTAGTTCTACAATCGTTGTTTATGAAAACATGCAAGTGACTTTTTTTTTCAAGCTGGCTTCAAGCCAAAATCATGAGCTTCTGAAAAATCTACCACTACAAGTAGTTTTTCTTCGCTAAAATAGTAGATCAAACAAAGCATATTTTCAATTCGAAATTTGCTTGCAGACAAAAGTATCCAGAAGTATCCGGTGATTAGTGGAGTGCTTTTTATCTGATTTTACCTTCTCATTATATGCTATTTTACCTCCGTGCTCTGTGCTGGACATTATTATCGTTCTTTTCTAGTTCTATTTTCATCTGACTATCATCATCAGGTAGGTCCATTCAGCATGTGACTTGTTTCATGGCAATTTAGACCTCACTTTCTATACTGTCAATCTGGCTAAATTAAGTGATGCTGATTCAAAATCTTTAATCAATTTCTAGTTGGAAGAATAATCTTGGAATTGTTTGCTGATATTTGCCCAAAGACATGTGAAAATTTCCGCGCTTTATGCACAGGTATGCTGTTTACTTGTATTCAATATGAAGAAATCTGATTCGTAATAATAAAAGATTTTCAGATTTGAGTGTTCTTCTCAATCGATTCTTAGGAATTTCGTTTGTGACTTCACAATGTTCCCATACCCACACACCCCATCTTAACCAATACCTTTTAATCAAAAGCTCAAAATTGGTCTCTTGCTTACTGTATTTGAATTCTATCAAAAGTTCAAAACTCTTATGTTATGTATTCTTTAGGACAGCCTTAATCAAATTATATTGAATTAAAAAAAGAAAGAATAAATCAAATCTACTAATATTAATTCCAGGTGAAAAGGGTGATGGTAAGACAACATTGAAACCTCTGCATTATAAAAGAACAGTCTTTCATCGTATCGTAGCTGGCTTCATTATTCAAGGTGGAGACTTCAGTGCAGGTAAGTCTTTCATATTTTTCTGAAACAATCGTAAATTTGTTACTTTTTCCTAGCTTATGAAATCTATTGACTATTTTATCTGATATAACCAAATAAATTGTCCAACACTATATTATCTTATGCTAAATTAACAGAACTAGAGATGAAATAGCCCACTCGACATTTTTCCATAATGAAATTCTGTCTCTCATTCTAGTTTGAAAATGTGAACCAGTGAAATTCAGTTTTTATAATTCTAAAGTCTGTCTACAGTAAAAGTTTTTGTAATAGTAATGATATGAAATTTGGAACTAATACCCCAAGTTTCATTTTGAAATAGAATTTTGATTATCGCAAAGTGTCGTAAAATTCGAAGTTATTCAAAATTTTATCAAAAATCTCTTCAAAAAATCAAGTTTCTCGGACCTACAGATTACACAAATGAATTTAAGGTCATAAAACCTATACTTTTCATACATACATCGTACATACATACATCCACATTGTGGTAACATACATCAAAAATGAAGTAAATAAAAGTTTTGACCCTTAAAAGCTGTTTTTGACAAATAAACAAGGCGCAATTGCATTATGGGTATGAAATCCTGAAAAATACAAATATTGTTTTGGGAATGGATTTCTAGCAAGTATTTGATCAATTGAATCACGGTTCAGCACCTGAATTGCAATTTTACAGTTTCAGTAAGTTGTAAGCAAAGGGGTCAATATTTGTAGGTTTTAAGGTGTATTAGTGTAGGTTTTAAGTTGTAATTTGATTTTAACGTACAGTTTTGAAAATGTTTAGGTACCAATGTAAGGCTCGAAATAACGATTTCAAGTGGGTCGGACAAAATGTCCTACATATCAGGGTTGCTTTAGCTTGAAAATTATGATTTTTGGGTCGGACATGAAGCTATTTGGGTCGGCCAATGTCCGAAGTCCGACCGTTATTTCGAGCCCTGTAATGATCTAATTTTAGCATTAGTAACTTTGCAGTGAATCACTATTCAAAATTTGAGACCAAAAGGACTATTTTATAAAAAGTTATTCAAGAAAACTATTTTGTAGGTTTTACTGGGTTTTAAGAAGTAAATCGCTAAAATTGCATTTTTTCATCAAGCAATAAAAAATTTCTTAGCAGCTTTTACAAAATACAATACCCAGGGAAGAAATTCATAGGTAGCCTAGACTCACCAGAAAAAGTTTCAGCCCTTACTGTTTTCTCTGTCGTAGGTTTTAAGGGGTATCCACTGGTAGTAACTTTTGTATTTTATCCTTTGTCATGAGTGACGACTTAATTTTTTCAATCCACAAAGCCTCAAAGGCATTAAATTAAACATTAAACATGTTCTATTATTATATACCTGTAAGCAAAGAAAGCCATTGAATAATTCCGGATATACCAAGGCTATCATAGGGGCACCCCCAGGGACTGGCGTAACATGTGAATTAGTCTTTTTTCTGCCGTGAATATGTAAATTGGATTTTTGCCGCGTGTGAATACGTGAATTGCGATATCAGCGTGAACGTGAAAATAAGATTTTTCCCTGCGTGAATTTGTGAATCCAGAATTTTAGCGTGAAAGGTGAAAAGTAATTTATCTTCTAGAACACAAGAAAATTTGATAAACATACATTCTAAATCTTTTAAATTTTTAAGGTGTAGTATTGTCATTTAATATTTTTGTGCGAACACTGCATCCAATGAGAGCGTTTTTAGTCCAAACAAATGAGAAAATCTTAATTCTAAGTGATCTTAGAATGCTACCAGATTTATGCAGGACTCACGCCACCCTTGGAGGGGGGCAAAGGGCCATTGAACCTCACTTTTTCCAAAGAAAAAAGTATTTCTATTTCCCATGATTCATTTCTGAATATTGCCTCAAAGTCTATCAAATTTAAGCAATTTAAAATCGAAAAATTTTCCCGTCGGCGCAAACCATGGTTGCGCCTCTAAGTCACTATATGTATTAATTTGGAGGCAGCAGGGGTTTCGTATTTTTTTATAATTTGCAAAGCAGTAAGTAGTTTTGTAATTTATCTTCAATGTGAAAGAGTGCTAAGGCTTATTTGGAGTTTCATTTGCTTCCCCCTTAACTGACAAACAGTGCCATTGTTTACACCAGCATACACGCCCGAGGGATGGTAGTAGCTTTGACGTGATGTCAGGACCAAAATTTCGCTCAATGAAAACCAAAATAGTTAAACTGCCTTAAAAGGTCGAAAATGGCGAGAATAATAAAGTCATAAAACTGTAATGCAACTTCACGCTGGTGAAAATGATAGGTATAAGAATTGGTATAACGGTTAATAGAGGTCATAAAATGTCAAGTCACAAAAGTTTAACCAAAGAATTTAAAGCAAAATTAGCGTGTGAACGTGAAAACGGGTTTTTTCGTACGTGAATACGTGACTTGGCAAAAATTTGTGCATGAATACGTGTTAATTGAGGGTTAACTGGGGAAGGCTCATCATACCACGGTAGAATTTTTCTTTTTTATTTTGCTTTCAAATTTAGATTTTTTTGTCGCTCTTGAATAAATCTATTGTCAATTTCATGAATAAATTTCATGACTCAGAGTAATTAAGAAAATCATTAAAAAAGAAAAACATTCGAACGTTCTATTATGAGAGTGTTTTATGTGAATCGTTCGACTATTTACATAATTTATTTTTTGTCTTTGCCTCTAAATGTATAATAAAACATATATTCAATAGGTTTTCGTAGGTTATGGGATTTATGTATTAACCAACTTTTACCTATTGAATATCTGCTTGTTGTTAAATGAAATTCTACTTTGATCAAGATGTTAAAACCAACCACCGAACGCCCGTGCTCTTTGAATCGGGCAACTAAATGCTAACTAGATTGGCCTGCATAGCTTTACTACCCAACTCTTCAGAGACTTTTTGATCAGCGGTTTTAGGGATAGAAGTTAGACATGTTTTGATCTTACAAAGCTTAAAATTTTTTTATCATATTGGCAAATTTCTGAAAAGGACAATTTCCAACTAAATCAATAAAATCATGTTTTATTACCCACCCTTATATTCATACAACGAAAAGTGTTGTCTGATATCATGTCAGCATGACCATTCCTTGTGACATGTTGTGATAGTAAGCTTTGACATTCTTATAAGATATTTTAAATTTTACTTTAAAAACTGGAAAATTTGATCTGGTGATGTGATGGGAGAGAGAAAATAAAGAAGATGAGAAGGCGAATGATCCAAGTATTATATTCTAATTACAGGTGATGGAACTGGAGGGGAATCTATCTACGGAGGAACTTTCAAAGGTTTGTTAATCCATTTCTTATTTGGCAATAGCGATATCTTCTCATGAATCGTTTTAGTCAATTATATTTTTATCCATGCAGAATCTCCCTAAACTGTTTAACGATTTGAAATCTAAATGATAATATGCTTACCTTTCACAAAACTCTACCCTTTGGTGGTACATTGAAAAAAGAACCACAACCTGACCCTTTTATATATGACAGTTTATATAATCATCGATGAAGCAGAAAAAGTTTATATTCAACGTGAAAAATCGAATATCAAAAATATTTATTCTCGCTTGTTGATATTCGACGAATATCATCAAGCTCGACTGAATATTTTCCGAGATCCGATTTTTTTTTCTCGAATATCTGCTTATCATACCATAATATAATAAATGACAGAGTGACTTTCAGAAAGTTCTTTTATGATGAGAATTTGACCAATTACAAAAATTTTAATTAAATAAGCATATAAGTTTTAAAGCTTTAGTCTTAAAGAGGTTAAAATCTTCATTAAAACTATAATATTCTAAAATTTTGTTTTTAACGAATATCTTCTCTACTCCAGACTGGTAAAGTCAATGTAAAGCTGAATTATAATGTATAAAACAGTTTGTTAAATTTCCAAGTCTATATCTCCAGATATTTTGTTTTAAATTGAAGATTATTGATATTTTTTGCTGAGTCAGCAGTTTTTTTAGCATACTTACCCACCTTTAAATGAGATCTAGACACTGAAACTTAACAAAACATACCATATTTGGATACTACAAACAAGACAAATCACTGTCTAAGAAATAAGCCCTAAGCCAAAGAAAATTTGCAAACGGTTTTTTTGCCTTAAAGAGTTTACACTCGGTAGAGTGTTTTTTGGCGCAAAATACAAAATCAGCCAAAATCGTATGACTTTGAGTTTCCGTATGCAAGGCCAACTGTGTTCGGTATTCGGAAAAATCAAGACAAAAGAAAACAGACAGGAGAGAGAAACTGAGATAAGAGAGGTTCCAAGAAATAATATCTTTCTATTTGGATACCCTCTCCTTTTTTTCCCTTTATATTTTCTTGGAACTAAACTTTCTTTTCTGAGAATAACAAATTTTTATGAACAGCCATTTTTTTAAGTTTGTACTTTCTTTGCAACAATAATATCTAGAAAAACTTTCACCTCAAAAGATTCTTAAAAACATCAAATCATATAAGTTTGTTGGTTTTTTTTTTTGCCTGAGGATTATTCTTATCCTTTTTATATAAAAAAGTCAATTTTAAGAAAATAAAAATTTCTAGTATCTTCTCCTCAAAGACAAAAGGATAAGAATAAAAATTATTAAAATTATAAATAAATGTTTGCCATTTGTGACTTTCCTGTTGATAACATAGAAAACATAGTGGATGAAAAATCTTATGATAATTTTTGCAAGGAAAGTAAAAAAGTTCTAGCTTGTAAAAAAGCTATTGCAGTATGTTGATCTTACTTTGATTGCAAATAATTTCAAATGATGAGAATATGTGTTTAATGTGAATATGTGGCAGTACATATTCTCATTATTTTCCCATGCATGGAATTTCTGATACTTACCTAAAAAATTTAGAATAATTTATAATTTATAATAATTTATATTGATATATTGATAACTTTTGCAGCTTTTAAAGTCCACTATAAACTTGGTTTGAAATTTTTCAAGATTGTCGAAGAAGTGCTAACGTCAGATGGAAATAACTTTTTAAGAGTGGAGATATGATGGTATTCACATTATCTAATGAAACACTGCCTGTGATTCATAGGATTCATAAGAAATGCACAAAGTGACTTACCTTATAGTTTCTCTGTGTCTTTTTGCTGTAGACTTCAGTTGAAAAATCATTTTAAAAACAGCCTCTACAAAAGCATACTTGAGGAAACTCCCTTAAACTAAGTTATCTTGTAGTCTCAATAAAACAAATGAACCAAGAAAAAAAATCCATAATGAACTGGATTTTGTTTCACTAAAAACAGCCATCTTGTCTTGTATTTTCTTCCACCAGCGTCTTTTTGATCGTTTGAACCAATCTGGGCCGTTTAACCTAAAGCGGTTTTCACCACGGAGCTACTAACCAGTCTCACTGGTTAGTCTAAGCAAAACCTGAAAACCTTTTTATGCCAAAGAGTTATCGTCCGTTTTCGTCTTCGAAACTCTCCCGCCGTTTTTTTTTTTTTTTGTATATCACCGTACCGCTGTCACTGTAACGGACAATAACATCATCTAAACAATTTGTAACTATTGCAACTATTTTTGTAACTTTTGATAGAATTTGAATGCGATTTTGTGCTCGGTAAAAAGATATTTGTGATTGGAATATTATCTAGTTAAAAATTGGAAAAAAAAGAAAAATTGAAATTAAAAATGAAGAAGAAAAAATCAACTTTTTGTAGAAATGTGGTATAATTACCATTTTAACAAGAATGGTTCTTCAATCTTAGATCATCGTCACTGTGAATTTTTTTTTTCAAAAATCTTCACTCAATCAAAAGATATCAAACAAAGTTTGTTATTGCGGTTGATCGACAAAAGGCTGTTTTTTTGTCGCTTTTTACTACTTTTATATATAGATTAAAAATCGATTCACTCGAAAACTGCAGGAGATTCGAAATGAAAATCTTTTCGTCAATTCAACACCCTAATAAGAGCATAATATCAAAACTTTGCCCTGATCTAAGGGGTGCCCTACAAAGTGACACAATTCGCTACCTCGGCCGCTGGTCTATATGTTCATGTTGTGTTTCATTAAATTTTCCAAATTTTTTTGCATTTCTTGAGAAATTTTATTCTTTACATTGAAATTAACTATCCTTTCTGGACCCAACTCGGAGGTTCTTTAAATGACCTTTGTTTGTTCGTTTGTTCATCTTTTACAAGCTTTTCTCGAAATTGGCTCATCAGTTTGTTGCCGATTTTTTGCATAGTGATGCAAAATGACAGTGTCCAAAAAGTGACAGAGCCAAATTCTCAAGAAAAAAATTTTACGGCAAATTTGGGCCAAAAAGTTTCTAAAATTGGGTTTTTTAATTTCATGTTAAATTGCTTCATTAGTTGTCACTGATTTTTTGCACAAAGATAGAGAGTAAAAGGATCTTTGAAAAGTGGCTAAAACCGTTTCTCCTATATGTATCTCATGATTGGAAAGTGCTATTAACTTTAAAGTTTTGACCAGTAATAGCTAATGATAATTGAAATCGATTATTATCGTTTTAGCAACTTGCTATATATGGTTTTTTCTATGTAGTCTGTAAAGGCTGGTCTCCACTTTCGCACGAAACGAGCAAAAGCTTTTTTACGTTTTTGTAAGGTCAGTTGAAAAATGAAGCAATTCCATTGGGCAAATCTGACGTAACGGTTTACAAAAGTTGAATTTCTTTCAGTTTTTTTATTTTTTCGCTCTTTAATAATGTAAATTTTGCAAATTTTACTTTACGTTAATTTTTTACCATTTTTCTCTATTTTTGCGGAACGACCGTTTTGAGGGCGCGAAGCGCCCGAATAGGGAGTGTAGCATCCTTTGGCAAGATCTGCGTACGCGGGGCGTAAATTTGTATATGTTCGAAAAAGTGTTTCCAAAACTGCTACCTCCGACAATAAATGTCGACTTTGCTCTGTATTGAAGAATGGCACCTGTTTAGCCACCGAAAAGAAGCATTTACCTCGTAAATTTTATTGAAAATTAATTTTTCAAAAATCATAGTTTATCTAAAATTATATCGAGTTTGAATATCCAATCAAGTGCGAGATGTCTGTTTTTGTGTCGTTGCTGCTAACTTTCACTTTTACACAATTGCGAAACATAAACAAAAATGGCGATTTTTGTCAGGGCAGGATCCTGCTGATTTTTTAAGCTACTGGAGACATCCTTTGCTTGTAAAATGACGTTGCTGCTGTTCACAGGAAATTTTACTCGAGTGTCATTCTAGGTTTTTTTACCACTTCCTCTGGGAGTGGTGAGATCTGTCCTATCCTCCACTTGCTGATGTGGTGGCTGTCAACTTAACTGCTGAATGGAATTTTCGATAAATGGTCAGAATGGTCAGATGGTTGTTTACCTTGTGGCATTCAAACTTCATGGTACATTTTTGTGATAATTTGATTGGAGTAACCGTTCCTACTACATCAATTGATCTCAGCGAAAACTATTTTTATGGCTTGATCAAAAGAAACCAAACAGCAGTCAAGTCAGATCTAAAACAAAATTTGGATTTCTAAATATTTTAACGTTTATAGACCTTATAATTTTATTGGAAATGTCATCGTTAAATTTTACATTCAGCAGGCATTGTTGCCAAACAATGATTTTTTTGTCACATTGTCGTTGTTTAACAAAATATTGGGTGATTGTGGTCAGTAATATTCGTTGAGGCGAGGAGGTACGATGTGAAGAACAGACACAATATTTTCAGGAGTTTTTAATCATTCTACATAAAATTAGAAGGACTTGTTGTTTTGAGATCAAGCAAACATTACACGATTCCCATCATCCAGATTCGATAAAATACAATTCGATACATTCGATACATCTAATAATGTTTCAAGAGGTTTATACAAGAGATGGGTAAAAGTGATCGCAAGATTTGATTTTTTCGATCGCATGAATCGGATGAATGTATGAAAACTAAAAAATGTACTGAATTATAAACTATTGATATTTTTGTGAAAATGGAATCCACTTTTTACTGTTAGTTTAGGACATTCTACTTATCAAAAGCTCTATTTTCTTTTCATGATTTCACCTTGAATATTCAAAAGCTACAACAGCAAAACAATGAAAAGAAAGACTACACTTTCAATAACACATCAGTGTATTGCTGAAGTTTTTCATTAATAATTCAACATGACCTCATGATTAAGAAAGGGGTCTTTTTTCACAGGATACGTATGTTGAGAATCTTGTTGAAGATGCTTTTCAAATTATTTTTAGTTCAAAAGCCTTGTATAGAATAGTCTCTGTAACAGCCCTAAGTCCAATATGAGCTATGATGCTAGTTTTTAGAGTTTTAGTTTTTATTTTTCATATTATTTTTTGTTCTTTTACCCTGTGGAAAGTTGTATTGAGCAGATATTTTGTAATTTTGATCAGCAAGATTTTTTAAAGCTGTTATAAAAGTATCACAAAATCGAGTACAAATGACTTTTCAAATACCCCCAGGTGCTTTTGGAACACCTCTGTCTTCATACATTTCTAATTTTTCAAACATTCTCACTGGCAATAAATTCAACGTAAATTGTAAGGTCCCATTAGTTTTTCTTATTTTTGTAATTCTGCATTAATAATGGAGTAGTACATTTTGAGATTTCTTCGCTTTGCGAAAACAGAACGCTCGTACCGCAAGCCCTTTTATGTTGATTGGTATATGATTCGTATCGAAGATAAAAAATTGTCCATTGTTTTACTCCATATCTTAAACTTTGCAAAAATCAGTGATTTTCAATGGAATTTTCAACAGTTTACTAATGAAAAATGATTTTAATGTAAATTGAAGCATAAATAGCCATTCTAACAAATTTTGGCGTTATTTACGCCCTAATTGGCATAAGCCAGAAATCAGGCTGTGGCGTATTAAGGGCCGGCGTTAAATTAGGGCCGGCGTAAAAAGAATAAGTTCTAAATTACATGTTTTTTAAAAGGAAAATGATCATTTATATGTAATGGTAAGTATTTTGAGGTCGCAAAAACATAAAAACATTACTCTCAATATTTTGAAAAACCTGTAAACTGATTTCTGGCGCACCTGACATGTTACTTGACATGTATTTTACATTGCGTGTACTTTGGAAGTATAATTTTACATTGAATGGAAAATCCAAGTTTGAAACCCCCTTTCTTTATGGAAGTTGGTACCCTTTGAAAGACCAAATATGAGGAATGATTAGAAATCTTACCCAAGGATGGGTAATAAGAAGAATAAGAAGCCTTCCTTTTCTAATCGGATTTGATTTTTTTCTGTACTTTTGTGTGGGGAAATCTTCCCTTAAGATTTTAACGTTTTTTTAGATTTAGAGTTCCGTAGTACTGCAATTTTATTTGATTGAATATTTCAATTTTGGAGGGGTTCAGTGGCTTCTAGGCTATATATTACAATTTTGAGTTTTTGAAGCCTGAGATCCTATGTCCCAAGTCTCAAGTCTCATGTTAAAACTCAGAGTTAGAACTCTACTTTCCAATCCGTAATAATGCTTGAAGAATAATTTGTCGTGTTTAAAATTTCGTATGGAAATCCCCTTGTCTCAAATACTTTGATTCAAGATTGTAGCTTCAATAATTTTTGCCTGTATTTTTAAAGAACCTGAATTCTACATTGACTGTATTTTAGGAATCACATTAATTCTAATTTGCCTGTATTTTGGAATGGAATTGAATTTTACATTGCCTGCATTTTGGAACGGTAATGAGTTCTAATTTGCCGGAGCAATTTTACACCCTTTCACCTTTGAAATGTGACACTTTCGCACATTAAACTTTTGCTAAGTCGTCTCTATAACTAGTGCAGTGTGTGTGTTCAAAATATTTTTAACATAGGTCCCCCAATACAAATGGGGGAGGGGGCTCAAACCTCTCTGCATACTAGGAGCCTAAACCATTCATGTCTTTAAAAACACATTGCTTACCTGGCTTGCAGAAAACATTTTTGAACACGAATGGTTCAGTTTTTAAAAAACACTGAATGTCCTGTTGAAGTCGACTGTTAAAAAAGTCCCGACTGGCTAAATTTCCCGATTTTTTCTCGACTTACTAACCCGATTTTTATCTGATTGGTTCTGACAGGACACTGCAAGAGATTCAAAATTGTCTTGAAAAACGTCTTGAAAAACACCTTGAACACCAGAGAGAACACTGAATGGTTCAGAAACTTGCCGGTGTTTCAGGTAATGTATTTTGGCTTGGATTTTATGGAGAAAATTGAGAGTTGATTTATTAAAATCCCAGGAACACAGGAAATGCTGAAAGGTACCTTACCTCCTCGAGAGATAAGGTGTTTCTGGGAAATGATTTTTGCCAAAAACACCCCAAAAAAAGCATGAAAGGTTCAGAAAAACTGTTTCAGACAAAGTGTTTTCAGGGTTTTCGGGACTTTTTTGACATGAAAGGTTTAGGCTCTAGGTTTTTAAAGTAAACGTGAACTGTTCTTTGCCTGTATTTTAAAAGGAAAATAATTCTATTTTTCCTTTGTTTAGGAAGGGGTGAGAAGGGAAACAAATTCTACAGTTTTTCAATTTTGGAAGGAAGATGAATTCCAAACGTTTTGTACTTTTGGAGCAAAATGAATTCTACTTTGAGGGAAAATGAATTCCAAACATTTGTATTTTTGGGGGGAAATAAATTCTAATTTGCCTGTATTTAAAAAAAAAGAGAAATTCTTGTTTGCCTTATTCTAAAAGAAAAAAGGATTTGCCCAGTCTTTTGGTAAAAAGAAATACTTTCAAGTTTTTATGTATTTTTGAAGGAAAATAAATTCTAAGTTGCCTGTATTTTAGAAGGAAAATTAATTCTACGTTATTGCTTGTATTTTGAAAGGTAAATGAATCCTACACATTACGTGTGTTTTTCAAGTGAAGCGAATAGTCGTTTAGGCAATCATTACGGTCTATTGACTAACTGATTACTACAGTACAATTTTTTTCAATGTTAACGTCACCTAATACATCTATCATCCCTTAGCAGCGCGGTCAGCTTTATAGAAAACTGGTGATGAATTCACAAACAACATTTCGGCTAGCTGCATTTTTAGGCTACAACGGGAGTCTTCTACTACTGCAGGAGCTTCGAAAGTTTAAAGTGACGTCAGAAAATCGAATGTTTGAAGCCCGAAAGCCTGGGCTCAAAACATTTGAAACAGTCGCAAAGTGGAAAAGACGTTGCTTCGTAGAGAAAAAGCCGTGACGTCTAGTATAGGCTAGACGGTGAGACAGGGCTCCCACAGCTCCTCAAATCTCCTCAATTCTCCTTAAATTTCAAAACTCTTCTCAATTCTCCTCAAATCTCCTACTTTTTCTCAAATTTCTCCTATATTTCCTTCAAATCTCCTCAATTAAATTTGACCAAAAATAAAAAAACATTCAAGGTAGTATCGCTGGCCCTCTAGATGTTTCGAAAATTGATTTTCAAGAATAAAATGCAAAATCTTTTGCTTGCTTCGCTCGCACATTTTTTTACTCTAATATCATGTTTCCATTTCCTCATTGTTTTTCAATATCTCGAAATCAGTGGCGTTCTGGCAAGGACAGGGGGCCACGACCCCCCCCCAACAAAGCTTTTTTAAGGGGCGCTAAAGGGCAAGGGGCGCTAAAGGGCAAGGGGCGCTAAAGGAGGTTTTTAAAACGCCCCAATCTTAAAAGTTATACTTCATGCCCCTTTAATTGCCGCCCAGGACCAATTTTCCTAAAATAATAAGTTACTCGCAATTTGTCTTGCTCGCCGCTTCCCTCGCAATCTAGTTATTTTTTGGTAATTTCTTTGATTTTAACGCTAGCTAATTTACAAGTTTTTTTGTGTGTAGAATGTAGCTTTATCGAATGAAAACCTAACTGCACCCCAAGAGCAATTTGCTATACAACAATGTTATTTAAAACATACAAAAACTCGATTTTTTCGCTCGTTTCGCTCGCATTACAAAAACAAAATTATTTGGGTTTCTTTTTGATCTAGCAAATCTCAAGTTTGTCTCTTTTTCTTTTATGATTTACGGTATCTTTCCAGTTCGATTTTAAAAGGTTTTCCAGTCGGCCCCAACCACGGTGGGCCTCTTTTTCCCTTTTCCATTCATCAAGGATATATCTACTCTTTATCCACTACATATTCTCCTCTTCATAAAATACCTGCGCAAATCAATTACGAAGTAAGAGTTTAGAAACTCTGGGGGTGCCACTTCAGAAAATTAAGGGCGTTATTTTAAAAATAGACTATTGCCGCTATTGGTTCATGCTGTTATAACATGTCTACATTTAAAAATCTTTTCGGGTTTTTGTAGTTTTACACTGCTCCCCTCTAAGGACAATTACCTAGCCCCCCCCCCCAAGAAGGAGGCTTTGGTAAACCTTTCCTTTGTTTAATTCGTAAAAAGCTCATTTTTACAATAAAGGAGACAATCTCAAAATATTTTTGTGCTTCTTTAAAGGTCATTTTCAGGAAGAGCTACCGCATGCTACCGCATGTGTGGATCATGCCGATGTAAAACATTACCCAATTTTTTTATTGAACAGTACAGTGTTTTTAACTTTTTTAACAACAAAAAGTATCATTTTAACTTGAAAAGAAAATCTCCTCAAAAAAGTGAAAAATCCTTAATTCTCCTCAATTCCCCTTAAATTTGAAATTTTGAAATCTGTGGGAACCCTGTGAGAATTTTGAATGATTTAATAATAACAAAAAAATAAAAATAACTCAAGGGAACTGAATTTGATGTCGCATCAACTTTGAAAGGAAAATAGATTTTATACGATGCTTGTAATATGGAAGGATGATGAATTCTGCTTTGAATTCCAAATTAATTAGAATTAGCGAGAAATGAACAATTTTTTGAACGAAAATTAATTCTGCGTTGTCCGCACTTTAGCAAGGAAAATCATTCTTTTTGGTAGATAAAACAGGAAGTATTTCTTTAAATTGTTTATGGGTCATTTTTTTGAATTTTCAAATAGAAAATGGATTATTCGTTGCTTGTAATTATAGGGGGGGGTGTTAGGACTAATTTTTTAAGCCCATTTGTCAAAAGTTGCCATTGGGTATAAAAAGAAGAAAAATTCATGTAAAAACCCTGTGGAACTTTTTTCAAGGTTGCCACGGGTAGGGTGCCACCGCCGCTCCGCCAGCAAAATCGAAATTTTTAAAACATAGCGAAGTGACCCCTCATTTGAAAGGTATTTTCATGCTGATTAAGAAAATCAATATTGTAAGGGTGAAAGACACTCTCACAAGAAGTAACTTAAGAAAAACGATCAAAAAATTGCGTTTTTAGCAAAATCCTCAAAATTTTGCCAACTGTTGGAAATTAATTTTTGTGACAGTGTTATTCAACCTCATTATATTGATTTTCTTAACCAGCATGAAAATACCTTTCAAATGAGGGGTCACTTCACTATGTTTTGAAAATTTTTGAAATTTCGATTTGCTGGCGGAGCCACGGGTACCAAAGGGTTTTAACATAATTTTTTCTTCTTTTTATACCCAAAGGCAACTTTTGACAAATGGGCTAAGAATTTATAGTTTAGTCTGTTAGACCAAAATATCATAACAATACTTCAGTTTGTGAAAAAAGCATGAAACTTGGCACAGACATGCACAATTGTATTCTGAACAAAAAAATTGACAGAGACACGTCTGAAAACCACGTGACTGCTGACGTCAGCACTTTTTTGCTGACGTCATGAAATTTTTTTTAAGGTATCCAAACCATCAAGTATTATATACCATTGGAAAGGAAATTCAATTCTGAACAACTCTTTTGCTTACAGTTTTTGCTGAAAAGGAAGTCAATAAAAGTTAGAAGCCTTTGAAGTGGACTTGTGACGTCATCAAAAATTTTCAAAAAATTTATAGTTACAAACTACAAAGTATTATATACGGTTGGAAAGGAAATTTCATCCTGAACAACTTTTTTGCTTACAGTTTTTTATGAAAATAAAGCCAATAAAAGCTATTCAGTGTGTTTTGTAACATGGTTTCAATCGCAAAGATTTAGGGTACAAAACTGATAGACGTCTAAAGGCGAAAGAGAATGCTTTTAAATGCATCTTACTTGCTTTATTGTTGCTAAAATGTTAGAAAACATTGCATTGCTGTAGAACAGAACAGATTAAAAGACATCGCATTGCCTCAAAAAGTGTTTGTTGTTGTTTGGAAGGAACCAATTTGCACACGTGAAGTATTATAGTATTGGAATGTAATCTTGCTAGCAGCTACGTATAAATTCTTTAGCGCTAACTTTTATTTCTGCTATTCATTTAGCTTTTTGAGATGGTAGAAAATAATGCAGAAGGTGGCGTGGTCCAAGTTAAATTGTACACCACATACACAAGTGGTTGGTAGACGACTGAGTTGATGACCATATCGTATCTTAATCAAGTCCAGAATGATTGTTTGTCGATCTGGAAACCTTCATCTCTGATCGGGAGTGTCGATAGCCAGAGGGATGCTCCAGGCTCTTGATTGATTTCGATCAGTTTCTTCAACTCGTCAGATGATTGGCTTTTGATGGTGTTTATTTGATTTCGTTGTTTCTTGAAAGATGACTTCAGTTTTTTGATCTCGTCATTGTCGATATCGTTCAGATGGTTTTGTGTTTTGATGTTTGGAGCTGTTGCGTGAGCGCTTGTGAGTTGGAGAACTCTTGTTTCGAAAGGTCGCTGAATTTCGGGATAACTAGACCACCGAGACTTGGTGGTAAGACGAATAGCTCACGTTCGAGTAGATTTGGTTGAATTCCTCCCGTTACGGCTGGGATGAATTTGGTGGTAACAATTTCGTCCAGTCTTTTGAGTTGTTCTTGGATGTTAGGAATCGTCCTCAGGGTGAAGCTTAGCTTGTGCTTGTACCCTGATGTGAAGCATGTGTAAGCCTCTTGTGGAGCAATCTTTGCAATCTCTGAAAGAGTCTCGATTGATTTGAATGTCGGTGCCTTTGAAGATATGTT
This sequence comes from Clytia hemisphaerica, assembly GCF_902728285.1. Classification (NCBI taxonomy): domain Eukaryota; kingdom Metazoa; phylum Cnidaria; class Hydrozoa; order Leptothecata; family Clytiidae; genus Clytia; species Clytia hemisphaerica. The sequence goes on from NW_027104196.1 coordinate 31,069, forward strand.
CGGCTTTTTCGAGATGTTCTGGCTTGACAATGATCCAGGTCTTTTCTGCTCGTTGGAAGTAGCCGTATTTGGGTCCCCAATGAACGATGGTGTCCCACATTCGTTTGAGTCCTCGAAGGGTGCCTCCTCCGAAGACATCGTCGGCATACCCAGCTGCTTTCGTCTCGCTGTTGTGTCGCGAAGCTCTCCAACCGTATGTAGGATGAGTGGGATTGTTATAATCTAAAATGTACTGGAGATGACATGTAGGCGTTAACAATGTGCGCGCGCTCTTTTGTGAGCGTGCGAGATGCGTGAAGGAAGGCGGTCGTTTCAGTGTGGTTTAGATCCACACTGTGACCTAGTATGGTGGATCAGGAGGCTTTGGGTCTGGTTGTTCTGGTAGAGTCAAATCGACAAGTGAATGGATATCGGGGACAGTGTCTTCTGACAGGGTCCTGTTTCTACAGTTCTTTGATTGCATGTGTCTCTTCAGTCCCCCGGTAGTTTTGCATACTTGTCCACATCTTTGGCATGTGGAAGGTGTCGCGGAGTTTTGACTTTCCATCATTCTTTTTCAGTACTAGCTCCAGAGCCTAATTTCTCCTACCCCTTTACTAGACTGATGGAACAATTTGAGCACAAAACTTTCTTCTTCCAAAGTGAACAATCGGTTCGGTCAACACTTCTTTACAATTTTATGTGTGATTGACGGCTTTCCGCATCACTTCTTTCGTTTTCCGCTTAAATTCGGTTTTTTTTATGACGGTTTGACGTCCGCCATCTTTGTTGTTTGTTTGACCTTCAATTGCTACTCCAACCAGCTGAAGATATTTTATGATCGTGAAATAATTTTTAACGTCTAGTTTTTATTGAATAGTTTTCGTAATAAAATGTTAGCAAAAATGTATTCAGCATGTATTATCCTTTCCTACTTTATATACTGTAATACATAAAAAATTTTTCAAGACGTCGCAATTCTTCTTTAACTATTATTGACATTATTTTCATGAAAAACTGTAGGCAAAAAAGTTGTTCAGGATGAAATTTCCTTTCCAACCGTATATAATACTTCGTGGTTTGTAATTATAAATTTTTTGAAAACTTTTGTGATGACGTCACAAGTCAACTTAAGAGGCTTCTAACTTTTATTGACTTCATTTTCAGCAAAAACTGTAAGAAAAAAAGTTTTTCAGAATTGAATTTCCTTTCCAATGGTATATAATACTTGATGGTTTGGATACCTTCAAAATATTTTCATAACGTCAGCAAAAAAGTGCTGACGTCAGCAGTCACGTGGTTTTCAGACGTGTCTATGTCAATTTTTTTGTTCAGAATACAATTGTGCATGTCTGTGCCAAGTTTCATGCTTTTTTCACAAACTGAAGTATTATTATGATACGCCACTGGACTATTATGCCATTTTTGCAAAATAACATCCCCCCTAGTAATTAGGAAGTTAAAAAAACATTGATTGTATTTTTTAATAAGCGGGTGTGACAAGGTAGACTCAACATGAGTTATCTTTTATAAGGTGTGCTATTACCATGTTATTTACGCTTTCCTGACAAGTGGGAAAGGATGAATTTGACCAAGACAGTGTAGCGAATTTCAGTTTGCTCTTGCATTACTTCACTTTCAGCAACCCAATCCTGAGATTGAATCAAGTAGAAACAATAATATTGGTCTAGCCTGTACAATTCACTATTTTGTTGATTCTGCACCTCAAGAACGTTCATAAAGCTCCCGTCCAAAGTTTGAGCACAAAGTGCTCAAGCGCTCAAGCGCTCAAGCGCTCAAGCAACCCCATAGGCTTATTTCACAATCTTAGCATTACAATTCTTCCGAATGGTTTTATAGTCTGTCCGAACCTTGTAAAGTCTTCCAAATTATCACTAAGACAAGCATGCCTGAATAAAAAAAACAATTGGATGTTTGCAATTTCTAAGAGCGCGATGATTTCATTTGCTAAAAGATGGAGGGGAATACAAGATTAAAATAGCAAAAGAAGGAAGCAGACAAAATTCGATTCCACCATATTTATTATAATTTTCCCAATTCTTAATTGTCATTCTCAAGATATTTTGAGATTGTCGCGGAAACCTTTCTCTCAGATCATCAGCGACTTTGGCTGTATTACAAGGTATTTTTCAAGGTTGGGATACTTAGACAGTAGGATTTTTCATCTCTTTCCGAAAATCATAACCTGATCCTTTCAATATCAAAACATAGCTTGGAATCTGAGCTCAAAGAAGACTTTCTCAGGACGCTCCCTCGTACAGAGGTACGAACGCGTATACGCGTCCCTCGCGATCGCTGTTGTTTTACGACATCATTGTAGTAGTATAGGTTGGGATAATTTTGAAAATAGAAATGAATACCCGCCAATTTGCATTTATCCAACATGTAAAAATGTAACTAGTCAATTTAGACTTTGGAAGACATTTTAATATCAATCTTGTTGTTGTTTTTTTACCGACATAGCAATAATATCATTCGATTGGGTTCTAATGGCATTACTTCAATCTCCAGTCGTCAAGCTTTTTGCCATTTAAGGTAAGTAAGAGTTAGATAGTATACTAATACATTATCTGAATACATTTTTTTTAGATGAATCCTTTGAGGTCGAACACAACCAACCTTATCTTTTGTCAATGGCCAACCGTGGCCCAAACACTAATGGCTCTCAGTTTTTTATGTAAGTTTTATTTAAATAGTTTTACGCACATTGTGAAAATTTTTTGATGTTCCAATTCCAAATAGGATAGAGACATTAGAGCGACTATTTTATACTCTTGAGGTTAAGTTCTCTTTCTTTTGTATGCATTACTAAAGTAATTATTTCCAATTCATTCTCAAGGTAAAAGAACAACAGTTTTGCTATCTCACTTAAGTGTGAGTAACTAAATGTGTTGTGTCATCCGAAGGAAACAGTCCTCCCTGTCTTATCTATTTTCTCCATCTATAGAACTTTGGCACCAGCCCCTCATTTGGATAAGTAAGTCATTTCTATCAAACAGATTATCAGCATTCCGGCGGGGTCACGCAGCTACTGCGCTAGACGAAGACGACAACAAGGGGGAGGCTGCCGTGATCTGACAAAAAGAAGTAACCATCAATTTTTAAAAATTCATATTTTTGCAAAAATAAACTAAGAGTCCAGCATGTGTTTTCCAGTAGTTGATTTCTAGTAAAAGACTTCTTTTTATCATTTTTTTGGACTAAATTTCATTTTATTTTCTGACAAAAGGAAGTAAAGTCACTTACTTCTTTTTATAGCCTGAAAAATGAAAATTGCTTGCAATTTTTTGCGGTTTATATTCTGACAAAAAGAAGTAACTTGAAATTTTTTAGCTTGAAAGAGCTTGAGTAGAGTAAATCTTGTGTAGATTTTTCTAAAATCAAGATGTTAAACTACTTTTAACTCCTTCCTTTTAGATATTATACTACTCTAGGGTTTGGCCTTTCACAATCAGCAAAAGTTTTGATCTTAAAACGATACCATTAATCCGTCATTTATGCAATTATCTCAAAATAAGAAAAATGTAGTTACTTCCTTTTGTCAGATCACGGCAGGGGAGTGATCATCAAATTCAAGCTTAAACTTGCATCGTCACAAAGGAGAGTTTTTTTTGCATAGCTTTTTAATCTTTACAGCTTACTGAAACATTACTCTCAGGTACCTAATAATAAACAGGGGGTTGTAAATTTTTTCAAATTTAATAAACGGGGCTGGGGTGAATTACTGTGGGTTGGAAATTGCCAGGGGTAGGAAATTGTACATCTAAATACCCCAGAGGAAGGTATTTATCAAAAACTGGCTTTTTAGAACAAAATAGGGGATTCTCTTTTGATAGCTGAAAATATTTTCAAAAATTGATAAACTAATGAGGTCCTAATGAGGTCCAAAGGGTTTGGAAAAAAATGTTATCAAAATTGTTCGGTATTTCGGTAATAGCAAACCCCGTACGCGGGCCCTTCCCTTATTAGGCACCTGAGAGTACATCTGCTAAATATTTTTTTTACTGTGGGGAGAGAGTAAATGAAATTCAGTTTTTCTCAACGCCACTTTGTGAACTCCACACTGACCATGGCTTCTTTCCCTATACACCAGAGTGCACTGCGTGTTTGGACGTGTGCTGTCTGGTCAAGAAATCGTCCGTGATATGGAGAATCAAAAGGTGAATGACAACCACACTCCATACGCCGAAATACGTGTCACGCATTGTGGTGAACTAGTGAAGAAATCTAAACAGACCAATCAAGATCATGCAACAATATCGAAGAGAAAATGTAAGTACCCTCGTGATGCTCCACCCAGTGTTCAAAGCTCTTCCGCTCTTCCGTCTCACAGAAAAAAACTGCTTTGACTACTGTCAACCTATACCTAGAATCTTTTAAGGTAGATTTCACCTGCAAGTAGCATTAGGGTAGCTTACTTATGCGTGAGTTGAACAAAGATCGCCTTTTCAAAAGATTTTAGGGGACCCCTATAAGCTGTGAATGACTCCCCCAGGTCATATAGGGATTCCAGGCATGTTTTTCATTTGTCACTGCAATCTTGTTAGTGATTAGTTAATTTTCGACTCTAGAAACCACATCAAAACATAGAAAATCAAAGAAGGAGAGTATGTTATCTGTTCTGAGACTTCCTCTCGCCAAATGAAATCGCCATCACATTTAGAGTTCAATTTCCTAGCTTTTTCGCACATCTCTTTAATTCATCTTCTTTCATTGTTGGTGAAACCACATCAACTTGTTTAGTTTAGGTTGTTCATGATTCTTAGTTTTTCTTCTTCGCTTTGTAAAGTCACCTTTATCGGACGCTTTTTCATCGGCTTATTTTCATATTCGAACTCAATACGATGTTGATGCGTTGTGATGTTGCAGATGCCGATATCTTTGAGCAGATCCTCGATTTCCTTTTTGTCCTCTTCTTGATCGTTTTCTCTCGTATCTTCAATTTGTTCAGGGAGTCCATGAATTATGATGTTCCTTTTCCTTGATTCGATATCTCCTTTTTTCTCTCCTTCTTTTTGTTCCGCGACAACAGATTTAACATTTTTCTTGTGTGCTTTGGTTATTTCAGTGTAAGTTTTACGTGACGACTCTTTCATAAAATCTTTTGTCTGTTGTATCCCTTCTTTTATCATTTTCCTTATTTTGGCGTTCATCTTTTCTGTTAAGATTGTTTCGATTTTGTTGTTGACGACTTCGCGGTTTTTAATCAGTTCTTTTTTGAGTTTTTTTGATTTCGTCGTCTTTCTTAATCTCCTTTTGCATCATGTGGTACGTGTTTTCTCCGATTTTACTTTTTAAGGATCTCGTTATTCGCACACACTTTTGACATACATATCGATTATTATTATAAGTATTAGCGAAGATTTGCAGTTGGTAAGGTGGCAATTGTGTGCAATCGTAATGTACCATACGTTGACAGCTACGGCATTTGAGTCGATTTTGATCTTCATCATCAATAACAATACACGTAACGAGGGTGCATGTTAAAGTTGTGTTTTCTGCTTCAATTGGTGGATCTTGGGTGTTTTTGTCGCGATTTTTGTTCATTTTTAGCGAATTTCGATGCTCCTTTGAGTTTCCACCATCGCTACAAAACCTAGGAACACATAGAATGGTGCGAGCTGGGAATAATCAATTATCAAATTCCGAGACTAACTTTTTATGATTTTCTTGTCCTTATGATATTTAAAATATCATAAGCTTCTCTATCCCCTGGATTTCTGATCTGAATACCCATAATGGCAACTTTTCAGAAAGTGACCAAACATCCCAAACATCGGCTTGTCATATATCAATCATATATTTTTTTGCTCGCGAAATACTTTAAATCCGATTCAAGTAATTAAACTTCTAACTTTTCTAATTTTTCTCCTTGTAACAGCACGCAAAAGCTCATCATCGTCATCATCATCCTCGTCGTCGTCGTCCTCAGAAGAAGAAAGTGATGCTGAAGTAACCAAGAAAACGAGGAAGAAGGAAAAGAAGAAAGAAAAGAAGAAGAACAAAACCAAGAGGTTAGCAAAAATTCTCATTCATGACGGAGGGTAATTCCCCAAAATTGACATTTTAACCAATTTTATCCGTTTGACATTGAATTTTATGCTTAGGATATGATTCGAAAAACTTTTAAACTGATGCAGACTGGAATGTGTAGAAATTCCCACGACCAATCAAAGAAGTCCAAAAGGGCGCGTAACTCACATGGCTGAGGGAATTCTCCATTGTGAAGATGAAAATAATTTGAATTACTTAGCGATTTTAGGCTGATCTAAACTTGGGAAATGACTTTACAGAGCCTAAACCAAAAAAGATGCATTTTAACATGAAAATAAACAATGCTGAATAAGCCAAACGACTAAGCAGTGTGGTGTTTGCAGTGGCTGAAGCATGTTTTCGGAAATCTTGATTTTCGCCATTTTACCAATGCAACTTTGAATTATCCTGAATAATTCAAAGGATCCGAACCAAAAACTGATGCTAATCGCCTTTTAACCCTATTAGCCCCAGGGGGGGGGGTAGAATCTACCACGCTGGTAGATTTTCTTTGGGTTACAAAAATCAAAAAAGGTGGGGTTAAAAGGGTTAAATCAACTCAATTTTAAAGTAAATTTGAAACGTTCTCTAATGTGTAACTTTAAACGATACAAACTAACATGAAAAGACACAATGCTGTGCAGATAAGAGAACTTTAGCATGTATTGTATTTTGACTTGCTACAGAAAATTCCCTGAAATCTTGATTGTCACCATTTTTACCAGTGCAGCTTTGATTTTTTTGTACATTTAAAGATCATAAAATAACCAATGGGTAGTTTGCCTCAGGCAAGTGATGGCAATAAAATCCTCTACAAGAAAAACTGGGATTTCTTTTTGCTAATATCGTATTCTCTTACATTTATCATCAAAGTCTGCTCCAAAAAATATCAATCCGCACATCTGATACATTCCTAGATTGTAGTATACTTTTTAGCTCAAAATTTCATGTTTTATTCATGGTATCAATCATTTTCGTTTAGTTCGACTGTGAAAAATCGTAAATTTTCTACTAATTTCGGGGGTTGGGTGTTTTGCCTACGACGTCAGTTTTCTGGCCATAAAAACTTTTACAAGGCCTTAATCGCGGGTCCTCTCTCAAAAAAATCTCAGCAGTCTGGAAAAACAAGGAAAACGCAGTAGCTTTTTAGGAAAAGTCAGGAAAAATAAAGAAAAAGAGAAGAGGATCGGGGAAAAGTCAGGGAAAGCAAACATTTTAGAGGAGTTAATTGTCGCAAGAAAAGGAAATTATTGTGAAAGATAATTTGCTTGCACATTTATCGTTCTCCGTCATCTAAACTAGTTTTTTATGTAAATCAGCACAAGGGGGCTAAGACTACACTGAGCAATTTTTTCAGGCGTGTGCAATGCAATAATTGTTGCCAATTGTGCTTCACGCGCCTGAAAAAAGTTTAAGTCTTGCCACCAAAAATAAGTTGTGCAATTAGTTTTGAAATTAAAAATTTCCTTTTTACAGCTTATTCCATCCAGCCAAAAAAATAATATTTTATTAAAAATTATACCGGGTGACCCACGAAAAAGTTCAGACGTTTCCCAACGTCTTGAGGCTGAAGAAATGTCCCAAAGTGCTTGGAGTTTTGATATTTAGAAAGTAGATATCCTTAAAGTAGATAAATTAAAATTTGAGCTATCACTTTTTAAATTTGACCAACTTGTTCTCTGCTTATGAGCTTTTAAAGTCAAAATTCACTTTACGGAATGTGTAAAAAACACGTAAAAAAGGGGTATCAAATTTGGTATTTTTTAGACGTTTTTGATATACAGTTTTTGAAAAAAATCTATGAAAGCGCCAATTTTTATTAAAACTAGTCTTGTTTTAAACAAAAATTACTTTCAAAGGTGTTTTTATTAATTATTAATGTTATAAAACTCGTTAAATAAGTCAATTTGTAATGATTTTCTAATTGATTGCATGAATTTAATACCTCTTTTTTACGTGTTTTTTACACTTTTAGAAAAGTGAATGTTGACTTTAAAAGCTCATAAGTAGAGCACAAGATGGTCAAATTTAAAAAGTGATGGCTCAAATTTTAAGTTAGGATATTTACTTTCTAAATATCAAAACTCCAAGCACTTTGGGACATTTGTTCGGCTTCAAGACGTCGGGAAACGTCTGAACTTTTTCGTGGGTCACCCGGTATTCCATACATCAAGGTGCTCTTCGAGTGTTTTAAACAATGGGACAAACATGAAGAAAATTTCTCCTCTTTTTTTGCAGAAAGAATTGCAGAAGGCTGCAACAAAATAGATCTTTGCAATTTTTTTTGCGTTTTTATTGCGTTGCAGAAAAGATTGCAGAGAATTTGACCTGGCTACACTCATTTTTTTTCGGGTGCTTGCAACACCTTAGCTTAAACCCTTCAAAAAATTTCTTGATTGCCATGTTGAATAATTAAAAACTCCAGCATCAAAATAATTATAAGAAAAAATTAATGCACACTTAAAATAATCATGCATTATAAATGTGTTCTTGTTTTAATTTTTAATTTGTTTTTGTTTTGAGTTTTTAATTATTCAACATGACACTCTAACTAACTAGCAAGAGGTTTGTATTATGTCTTTGCAAGTGCTATTCTTTACACTTTAGCCTTTTTAAAGCTAGAAATTAAAAACTGTTGTAATATGATATTTTTTGACTATGCACAGAACGGCAAACGAAGCCAGCACACCTACTCCACATAACTTCAAATTTGACTGTTTTCATTAAATTTTCATTTTCATAGAAAAAGCTGGTTTATGATTGTAGCATTGTTTATGCTAACTTTAATTTGCCTCTACGTCTTTTGTAGATTCAACAGGACTAAACGGTTATAGTTTATATCTGTTAATACTTTAATCTTTATAATAGGCTAACCTCACAATTAGTATTTTTCACCATTTGTAAAAAGGTGACGTTGCATCTTTAAGCAGCACAGATTTGACTTTCAATTTTTTTACGCTTTAAATAATGACTCGTTTCCAAACAAAGATTGTCACGGCTTAACGACGTAACTAAAGTGTCAGCAAGGTTTGGTACAAAACTGTCTAAATGACCAAAAAGGCACCTTGACAAATCTTAAAGTTATGGAAAAAGGCCCTACTTTTAGGGAGAAGATCAGGGAAAATAATTTTTCCCAAGTAGGGAACCCTTTTTCTAAACGAATCCCACTAAAGATGCTACGGATCCTAAGGTTTGAACTCTTTCTATGAATAAGGTAATTATGGACTAAAACCATAAAAAGCAAAAAAAATTGAAAGAATAAGCCGGGGCCTTTCATTCCACAACAACAAGTTTATACCGTCGATTAACTCCAAAAGACTACAAAACTTTCTGGTCCTTGATCAAGCAAACGAAAACGTTACGTTATGACAATTATTACCGAGTTTATGTATCAAGGATATCGAGGGCGACGGTAAGTGAAATGATGCAAAACCCCCGGGGGGGGGTACTTAGGCAAATGGAGGGTACGGTATGTGCCGCCCTTAAGGGTACCTTTTTTGGACTTCCAAAGTCCCGCTAAGGGTCGGAAAAATCAGAAAATCAAATTTTAGTCCCACTAAGGGTCGGAAAAATGAGAAAATTTCAACTTTTTACCCCCTGAAAGATCGAAATTTGGTCAAAATTGGTCAAATTTGTCCCGCTAAGGGTCGTGAAATTCCCAAAATTTTCCTTTGTTTTCTCTTTTTTAGTCCCGGTAAGGGTCAAGAGTTCAAAAGTCGGGCGGCATCCCCCCCGTCAGCTCGCAACCCTAGTACCCCCCCCCCCCCCGGGTGCAAAACAAAGTCGATAGTTGATATACGGCTCTATATCGCCTTTGCTCACCTAAACAGACGACGGTATTTCAGTGTTTTTACCGTTGTCGAGCAAAGTGGACGGTGATTTTGGAGACATGTCAACTTTGCTTTATACCGTCCCCTCGATTTATTCCGAATACATAAACTCGCTATTACAAAATCTTAGCGACCAATAATGACTAAGCGCGATTCAAAATGATATCGTGTCTTATAAGCGGTCTATTGACGTTTTGTGTTCATCAAAACAACCAATACCAAATTATGATAGCTTATATCTTCACTTGAGAATTTTCAAACTACTCCGGCTTTTGTATGTATTAGTTAATAAGAACAAGATAATTTTGCCATGGATCTATGTGGAGTTAGATCACAAACAACAAAATTTTCATTGTTTTTGAAAAAGTAATATTTCGCTTCACATTAAAGCATCGTCAGAGTGATATCATAGTAATACTGTAAATGTTGAACAAATTTCTAGAGAAATCAAAAATTTACTAGCGAAACAAATTCAAATCGCTAGATACTTTCAAACCCGAGTCGTTATCCTTAAACCAAATAAAGGTAATAATGGTGTTTTATTCTCGTTAATAATGATGACTGTGTTGAATAGCAAAATTCGCTTTTCTCTGATCGAATACAACATCGAGTACAACCTGACCCTTTGTCACCAGAATAACAACGTCACTGCAGAGATATCTCCTCAAGCTAACGAAAAGAAATGAAATCACTGCCTCTGACTACGTTGATATGCGTCCACAAAATTCAAAACCGGCTCGTGCACATGATCTTCCGAAAATTCATGAAAACACTCCGAAATTTCGACATATTGTTGACACGACAGGCACTTCCCACTACAAAGTTGATGAATATTTAACCAATCTTCTCCATCCACTTACTGTAAACGAATTCACTTTCAAAGATTCCTACGACGCTGTTTCGAAAATTCAGAACATACTTTAGGCGTAAAAAGTTTCGCCAGCACGATTTTTGCCCTTTTTCGCTAAAGCAAATGTCTTTAAAAATTCTTATCAGGGCAATTCGCGAAGTAAATGCTCGCGAAAAATTCTCAAAAAAGTGCAAATCTACAAAATCTCGAAATCGTAATAAATATAAAATTTTACGGCATATTTTTATCCTTTAATGCCTTTTTAATGTCGAAGAGCTACCGTCTTTATCGGATTCAAGGAATATTTTCTCTTTTAAGTTAATATATTTTTTCTTCAAAAATTTGCGAAAGTAAATATCGTAAATTTCGGGATTTTTCGACCTCGCAAAAGTTTCTGCTCACAAAAGTTTGTACGCCTAAAGTACCTCCTGAACTTTTTCAAAATGACTACCGATTTGTTTCATTTGATGTTGAGACTATTCACTAATGTACCTCTCAAACGAACACTGAATATCATTTGTCGACGAGTTTTCAAAGAGAAGCGTATTGGTACTACCCTACAAGAAAGAACTCAAAAATTTGATCCGGGACACCTGCATGAAAATAGCTTTTGGTTGTAATAATTTCCTTAATGAACAATTTGACAGAGTTAGTATGGGTTCATCCCTCGATCCAGTACTAGCTAACTTGATTATGACAGAACGTTCGTCCTCTTATAACAAAAGGGATTTTGAAATTTTATGATCGTTATGTGGATGGCACGTTTTTGGCAATCAAACCGTAAGATGTTAAAAAAGTCCATAAAGCCTTTGAGATTTGATAAAAATCTTAAGTTCACTGTTGATGAATTTATAAACGAGACTCCTCATTTTCTTGACATTGACATGACCACTGACGTATAGTGTGTATAGAAAATCAACAAATGCAGGACTTTGTGTCAACTTTGATAGTTCCGTGCCATGGCAACATCACATTTCTTGGTTTCGTAGTTTAATTGTTCAAGCTACTCGTATTTGTTCACCGAATAGGATACCTGCTGAAATAAAAAAAATGGCATCTTGGAATGTTTTTTCTAAATACCTCGTCAACTCGTTAACTAAACATTTTATTCAGAATTTATCGACCCCTCGGTCATCGGCTGTAAATGAAGACCCTGTTGAAGAATCTGTCGTAATTTGGTTTAACATGCCTTGGAAGTAGAAGTCTTTGTAATTTCCTGGCTTGTGTTAATTAATTTGAATCTTGCAGGAACAAAAATTATCTTTAAGCAAAGATTTAATTAAGACCACCAAAATCAGCTATTATTGTAATACCAAAGATCGTTCGCCCTTGCTTACCTCTTCCAACATTGTTTACGAGTTTAAATGTCCGGGATGTTCTTCCATAGTATTAAGAAAGCCGTGGCTGGAATATGTACTGCATTGTCTTTTCAGTTAATTGCTGTTCCATCTCTGTCTCCAAGCTTTATAAGGGAGCGTCTCCAAATATTGTTTCATTTTTAAACGAAAATGAACGAAATCTTCGTTTATGTTTCGTTTAGCTTTCGGTTCGACTTCGTTTCGACTTCGTTTCGAATATATTCAAATAATGATGTCTGATTAACTTTAATTACTTAAGAAAAGAAGATAATTGAACTCAAAAAAGATAATATTTTGAAACGAATGGTGAAACGAAATAATTTTTTTCTCTGGATTTCATGTCATCCATAACTTTTTATAATTCTTAGCAATAGTCTCATTTTGTTACTACAACGATAGATAGTTCTTACTTCCTCAAAATGCGTAATATTTTTTTCAATGTTTAAAGGGATTCAGTTTCTGATGTTTCTTGCTTTCAAGCTTGACAAGTTTTCTAATATCTTTTGCCCTCGATTTATGAATTCTTTTAAACCTGGTTCTGATAAAAATTAAAAATTATGGTATAAGGCTGCGAAGGTACTTTCCGACATAACAACCCGAAACACTTTGCAAATTACTTCAATATAATTCATATGGGAATACCGTAATTAATTACAACTGAGTTGGTAATTAATTACAAATTGAGTCGGTAATCGTCAGCCGTGCAAAATTACTCGAATCTGATTGGTTTAGAGGAGTGCGATTAATCGTTAATTGCACTATTACCACTTTTTGCACTCTCCGGCGGGGGGACACTTTTGTCCCCTTATTCTTTTCTCTCCCAAGTCCCAGTCAGAGACTTTTTTTACTAATAAATAAAAAACAAAGACATTTTTTTTTCTTCAATATAAAAAAGGACAAAGAAATTTTACGTTACAATAGCTTCTTTTAATTGAAAACAAAGAAATTACACCGCAATGTTTTCTTTTTAAACAAAAGAAAAAAAGGAGGTTTTCGAATGTTTACAAAAAGAAACTATGATTTACTAATGATTATTTACTGACGATTACTAGTACTAACACCTTTAAGATCTGTTAAAATTGTTGCACTAATTATATCCCTGTTAGCTGATAGCCCCGAACAGTAAGAAAAACATATTTCTGAAAAAGTCTACATCATAAAATACGAAAGCAGACTTCAATTTGGATTGATCTCCAACCAAAACATTCTGTTGAAAATAAAATTCATATGTGAAATTAAACATGAACTCCCTATCCTATCCGTTTCACAAATTTTTAAGTGAGAAGTTTCTCTAAACGAAATGAAACGAAATAGAAAAAACTTAGATAATTATCTCTAAATTAAAACTAATTATGCATTTCGTTTGAGCTTCGTTTGAACTTCGTTTTAAATCGTTTCATGAAACAATTTGAAACGAAAAAATTGAAACGAAAAAATTGAAACAACATTTGGAGACGCTCCCTAAGAACATCAAGATTTTTAGTTTATTTTTGGTAGATAGTTTTTGAAATTTTTCTCTTATGTTCCTTCACAAGTGAATCTGTATCCAATATAACACTTGAACTGATTTCGGACATATTTTAGGGGTATTTTGTGGTAACGATAGTTTTTCGCCAAAATTAAAATCATAAGAACTATATTCAAGATGACAACTTTCCTCTCAGTTTAAATGTACATTTTGAAGGTGCTGGCTTGAAATTTTCACAGAATTATCTTGATTTACTATTTCATTGATTTCTAAAAATATTTCACTGAAATATTGTGAAGGCATTTCGAGGCACTTTATTAATTTTTGAGTTCTTTCAGGTAAGCCATTTTGTGTAAATTTCTTATTATTGATCTTTCCTTTACAAAGGTTTTATAATGCAAGTGTATTATCAAGAGCATATCATCATTAATGCCTAAAACGCACTGAGAAGTAAGTATCAGCGAGAAACCAATAAAATTTACCATTAAAGATGCTACATTACTTATTTCTTGATCAACAAATAGTCATCAAACACGACAGAGATATAATAACAGAAATTCAGATGTTATCATTCCAGCCGCGGCTTTCTTATACTATGGTTCTTCTAAATACATGGGGAAAAGTGATCTTAACCTATCTGAGAGGACCAAAGAACATGCCGTTTACCGTCACTTCACTAAGTGCGAAGGCATTAACTATCTTGATTCCCTCTTGTTGATTGGTGTCATAGAATCTCTCGCTGTTGACGAAATACGTGATAAACGGATTTATCACGTTCGCAATAACATTCGAATTGTTGATAAAAGAAATAATTGGTCTGTTCTTTTGTTTAAAGAGGCATTGGCAATTAAAGATAAAAATCCAGAAATGACCTCGGGTTTGAAAGCCTAGAAATTTGTTCAACATTTACAGTATTCCTGTCACTCTGACGATGTTTTATCTTGTTTTTACTGAAGCTGTCATATGGTCAAAGTTTTTAGTTAATAAGAAGAAGCACTTTTATTGTACTTCTTCATCTTCATTTTCCTAAAGCTAGAATCTGGCAGTAGGAATTTAAGTGCAAAGTTTTTGCTTTAGAAACAATAAATACTGGATTATTTTTACAGTAAGACATCTGGCACAGAATCAGGAGAGAAAGCAGAGGACAGCGAGAACGTCCATAACCCTCACATTGTACCTGATGTTCCACGTCAGTCATGGTTACTTCGAAGGAGCCGCACACCCTCCCCCATACGCGAGCGCAGAGGGTGAGTAATAATCTTCTTTCTTGATCTGTCGTTTGTTTTTTTATGACGTAATTATCACTTGATGACTTCCTCTAATTCTCGGTTTGCATCGATGAGCTCCATGAGGCAAATTGATCAAACTTATAAAACAGAAAAATGAAGCGACTGCTTAAGTGTGTTCTATAAGACTAAAAGCCTGTTGTTTGAGATGGATATCTGAATTTTTGTGTTATTTGTTGCAAAAAAAAGGTTCGACAACTTTCACTTTTTTAATCTTTCAAGCAGAAATTTGTCAACTTTTTATCAACTAGGCAATGTTTATTTTCCCGTGTTGGAGTAATTGCTTAGATACCAAATCAGATCCCCGTCACAATTCCTTTGAGGTATGAACTAAATAAACTTTTAGTTTATTTCATTTGTAGAAGACGAAATCGACAGGAGCCAATCCTTGAGTCAAGAGTTAACATGGTAAGTAGTTTATCTCCAATACCAAGGTTGGTTCTCCCCAGAAAATCTTTTGCACTATTAATAGGAAAAAGTCATCAGTTCCCACGGGTGGGAAAGTCAAATTAAAAGGGTGGGAAAGTACATGTTTCCCACGCGCTAGACCCTGCAATGTTTTACTCTGGTGGGAAGTGCCAAATACCACTCTATAAAATCCCACGTTGAAAAAACAAATTCCAGCGGTTTAAAACTAAATTAACATGCAAGAGGTGGTTGCTCTCGACATTGTGTGGAGAATAGTGAAAATGAAAATCACACGCCTAAATTTGAACTTCACACCCAGCTTATCAAAAGGTCCAATCGAAAATCAGACGCCGAAATTTCAATTCCCCACCTAGCTATTACCAATTATTTGATAAATTGTTAAATGTATTCGATCATTCGTGAGCATTGGCTCGATAGCTCCCATTCGTTCTGTCATGTACTTGCGCTACTTTGAGAATCCCGGCACTTTGTCACAACAGCGGAACAACTACGTGATACCGATTGAACGGCCGCACGGCGGATGACGATTCCACTGAGCCCTCCTGACGCAAGTCCATTGCGAACGAACGAGGCCGCCCTTGCGGGACGCCTCACCTTTAGCGTTGTGTTACACACTGATCGAATACACTCTTATAATGTTAATGATTTGCATACAATCTGAACAGTTTTGACCCAATTTTCACTTGTGCTTTTTTTTTACGCATGATTAGTACAAGTATGGGTATTTAATTGTACTTTCCCACCCTTTATATTGTACTTTCCCACCCTATTAATTGTACTTTCCCACCCTATTAATGCACTTCCCACTTAATTGACTTCCCCCCCTATTAATGACTTTCCACCCATTAATTTGACTTTCACCCCTATAATCGCACACACCGTGGAACTAATGTTTTTTTTTCCTTTGTCTGTCTTGACATTCTGTGTTTTTAGAGTTTTGTAGTGTAAGTTTTCGTCGACTATATAGTTGCTAAGTGTTTATTTGAAATTCAAATCTAAGATATATCAAAAAGACTCTAAAGGGGTTTCCGCAGTGTGATACCGATGTATCGATGTATCAAAATATTTTAGATAAAGTCCAGGGTGTGAAATCGGAAATCCTAAAGATTCAAATTTGTACCCGAATTTTATTGCAGGGAAATTCCGATGGGGGGAAATTACGTTTCACACTAGCGTGATGTGCTTCTTCTCTTAAGAAGGGTTTATTTCAATATTACACGTCTAAATCTTCAGACTAAAATATTTTTTGAAAAAAGTCCGCAGTGGGATTTTGCGAATCCTCCGGCTTAAAAAATTCCACTTTGCAGCTTGAGAAAAATTACGCGGAACAAATAATTTTTAAAATTTCCAGCGCTGGAAATGGGGTTTTCCCACCCGTAGGATCTGATGACTTTTTCCTGTGATTATCGTTGTGAATTTTTGATTGAAATATAGAATTTGGGTCGAGATTTATTTCATCCATAACCACCAGAATGGCAAGATGATCTCTAGGTGGCAGGTGGCAAAAACTCACCCAGTACACCTGCATACTTTGTTCGCAAATTTTCAGCCCAAGTTTTAAAACGTTTCTAAACACAAACCCAACCGTTCATTATGGGGGGGGATTTCACGGGGGAATTTAACGAAAATTTGGACGCTCAGTTTTGTTTTGTTTAACTTTAACACCCTCTGATTTATCAAGGAATGATAAAAGTTACTGTGGAGCGTTTGCTAGTTTATTTCCAGAATCTGCTCCTGTGTCCTTATATATTGGAATTACTTCCAGTCCTCCGGTAGGGAACCTTTCACCTATGTCTCTTTTATCAACAACGGCAGTGATAGGTTTATGTACCGCAGAATACAACAGTACCGCAGCATAATGCATGTTTTTTAATTTTGGCTGTTATTTTTGAAGAAAATTACTTACATATACTAATTTGTTTCTAAATTTGCTGAAATGAATCATATTTTTCAATTGTAAACAATGCAGGTATTACTAAAGTATTTAACTCCCTCTAAATTTTAAAATTCTGAGAAAAAACTCAATTTTGAGAATAAGTTCGCACTTAAGCTAGAACAATGATGGTCAGGGGTCATGTTTGCCAAAATAAGTTGTTTTGAGGGAGTAAACTAACTTGAAAACTCCGAATATAGGCGTAAATTGACCTGAATAAATTGATAGAATAACACGTATTATGGGGTACTTATCATCAACATGAAAAATATAAGCAATCTGATTGGCTAAAAATACGTACATAAATGCTGTATTTCATATTGTACCGTATAAATACAAGACCGCGTTCAAAAAAGGGGTCTGGTAAGTGGGGATCGTATTATGAACTTTCTTGTTGTATGTTTTACCGAAATTATTCCCAGAAATGTTTTCTTTTCCCTCGCTAATCACAAAAAGTTGTGGAGAGAGAAAGTTTGTCAATATTTTTCAAGTTGACGATAAAACAGCTGTCACACTTTCACTCGTACAATACATATTGGATATATTTTTCTCGTTCAGAGTTCTGTTTTTTCCTTGAACTCAAAAATACCCCATATTGTACTCTGTACCGTGTGATAACTATTGCATAATATCTAACACTTTGAGAACGAAGTCTACATTGAACAAACTTTAAAATATAAACTTTTTAAATATAAATTATACAAGTCTGCTTAATTGCGTGGGTTGCGTGGGTGCGTGCGTCATTTTTTTGCGTGGGTCAAAATATTTTTTGCGTGGGTCAAAAATTTTGCGAGGGTCAAATTTTTTGCGTAGGTCAATTTTTTTGCGTGGGTCATTATTACCAGCAAACCATTTCCCAAAAAAGGTCATCCTCTTTGACAAGCCAACTGAATGACGACCAGACTTTGCTCACTGTAATTACTTCCTTTCGTCTTCATCGTTCTCATCTCCATCTTCATCATCTTCAAGGAAATCATCATCACTTTCACCATCATTCTCACTCGAATCACTCGAATCATCGTGAATTAGTTTACTTTTAGTCTCCTTGTTATCGGCTGAATGATTTTGCAGCTCCAAGAATCATCTATACAGAGCATAGGATATCGCAGCAGTTTGAACATTTTTTCAAGCTGGCAGCTTCCCACTTTGATTGCATGCACACACATATCTCCTTACATTTACAAAAACACTCTCTTTGCTGCCTCTTCCTTTCACTTTTCGGTTAAAGCTTTCTCCTCCCTTTTCTTCTTTAAACTTTCCACAACCTACAATCATTGAACCACAAATTTGTGTCACTCTCAAGTTCTCCACATTTCTTTTTGGGCTTCACCTTTGCAATAGGTAAAAGACCGGGAATTTCTTCAAGCTTAAAGGATTTCTCGCTGGCTTCTCGAATGATTTCCTGTGCCATCTCATATTTCTTTTGCCAATATTGTGCGGACCCCTTTCTTAATTATATCCTTTGTGAAGCAACAAAAACATCATGTGCAATCACACTTGATTGTGGTTCTTGGTCATTCACTTCCATGATACCTTTAGCTTGCTCAATTTTTTTTTTTTGCATTTTTTTCACCCACACGAATGGCAGCGCCCAATAGTGACTCCTTTGAGACCCAGCCGCTCCAAAGATTGCCAAGTATAGTCATCTAGGGTAATTACGGGACACCCTCGGGGAAAGTATGGGACAGGCATAATATGTTATTGAAAAATCCAGATACCTTTCCAAAAGATCATGATATTTGAGGTTTTGCATCTTGATGACTTCAAACCCAAGTACTATCATTTAAGGTATGTGTTCACCTTTCTTGACACATTCTCTTTAATTGATCATATCTTTAGAACAACAAATTTTTATATATCAAAAGTATATATTTTCTGAAAGCCAATAATATTCTCTTTCTAATGGTAAAAGTTTCAGCTGAATTTAAAAAACTGGGTAGCATATAATTAAAATCTGAAGAATTTTAACCTTACCTACTTCAAAGAAGTTAAAGTCACCTATAGCTTTTGAATTTTGAAAAAATAATTTCGATACTACGTTCCCAAAAGATTGAACTAAAAAAGCGTCTTGGGATTTTTTTTGAATTGACTTTAGCTCTTTAAATCCTAAATTCTGTAAAAATATCGATAAAAAAGTAAATTTTAATGTGATTTTTTCAGTTATCTGTAAATTGAGGAAAAACAACTCGGTTAGAAATAAAATCCTAAGACACTTTTTAGTTTGATCTTTTGGGAATCTCGTAAAAAAAGAATGAAGTCGATATCTAAATGCTATGGGTGACTTTAACTTCGTTAAAAGTAGTATGGTGTGGTAAAATTTCGTTTTTTTCTACATCAATTTGAAATTTTTAACGAGATGATTGTTGTTTATTTGAGTAATCAGTGAAATGTGTCAAAAATATTACTATCAATAGAGGTGAGAATAAACATCAGCTGAATTCTCTCTTTTGTCTTTGTTGTTTCCGAAAGAGACAATTATTTGAGTAAATAATCCATCATAAGACGAACTTTGTTTTGAAATTTAAATGGTTTATAACTCTGGATCAAAAAAAGATTTTAAGATCGCGATTTTACCAAAATGAAATCCAGTAACTTTTCTTCCACTTTGACTGAAATAAATTTTTTGACAAAAAATCGGAAAAAGGTGTACACATACCTTAAAGGACTTTCAACAAAATTAGTGACAGTGTCCCATTTTTACCCCAGCATTTTTCCCATTTGGGGGTAATAACGGGACACTTCAATCAGTAATATTTGTACAAAGCAATCTAGGTCAACTGAAGTATATTTAGATGCAAACCTTTGCAGGTTTCGAAAGACTTAGAGTGTAGTTGTGATTCCATTAAACTAAAAAATCAAGATTATAGTTTTCTTATAAAAAATAAACACTTCGAACCCGGGGGGGGGGCAGCCAAGCAAAATGACTGATGGGTATGTACGGGCACTAAGGGTGTGTTTTTCAAGGCATCCGAAATGCACTGTAAGGGTGGGTTTTTTGCCACCTTCACTGTAAGGGTACGAATTTTTAAAAATGAAACTGTCCAGTCAAAGTTTTTTAAGGGATTCAATCCCCTTTACCTAATTCTTTTCAAATATTGGATCAAGTACGTATTGGATCCCTTTCAAACCTAAATTCACAAACGAAATCTTTGTTTGACCCGTTTCAATCACTTCAGGGAAAAAAGCTAGACTACACTGTAAGAGTATTCAACTTGGCAAAAAATGCACTGTAAGGGTGTATTTTTCGCGAAAAACCACTGGCACTGCACTGTAAGGGTGCGATTTTGAACGCCAATTTTTAGCCCGCACATACCGTCAGTCCAAAATCCGACTCCGACTTTGTACAAAAAACAGGCAAGCTGCAAACCAAAAGACTATGCAGGAAGAAAATATTTCACGAGGGAGTTATACAAACTCTTCAAAGCTCACGAGAAAATTACAGACATCGTGAAAAACACCTGTATTTTGCGCAGGGTTTCTACGGGACCTTGAAACCTTGAAACTTGAAAACTATCAATTTTCTGGGAAAAACCTTGAAAACCTTGAAAAATCGTTGAAAAACCTTGAAAAGCACTTCTTCCTATTCATCCTTTTTGTCATACAATTTTTCAATAGGGCAGTGGCTGAAGTAACTCTTACTTATAGGTTTAGATTAGTTTTGAGTTTGAGTGCTAGATTTTTTCATTCATTACCGTATACTATATTATGTTGGTTATTATCATGAAAATATAAAGTGCCTGTATCGCTTCGTTGCCTCCTCTTAAAAACATAAAATGAGCAATAAATTTTGATGATATACCTCTTGGGAATACTTTGCTAACGACATCAAAACTTGGACAAAAGTCTCTGTTGTTCTACTCTTCACAAGTCTTTTACCTATATCAGCCGACTAATATTTCTAAATTTTGTCTCAAAAGTATGGAATAATAGACGATATCGGCTTTCGAATTCTCCCCGTAATGATTACCCATGATGCATTGCGCAAAATAATCCACGGACGATATTGACTTTCAATGCAATGCATCATGGGTAATCATTCGGGGAGGATTCGGAAAGCCGATATCGTCTATTCAGATAGTTTTTTGGGTTCAAATTATGATATTCGTAAGACACAGGCTCTCAACTTTGGCTCACTATTTTTCAAGTCATAAAAAAAAGTGATACAAAAGTAAACACTCAGTTGAAATTCTGAATTTTAGCGTTGAAAATGTTTATAAGATATATAGCAAACTTATGAAAAAATTCGTCAAATTTTGCCGGTGCAATACTCTTTACTCTTAAAAAATGAATTTGCCGGTCTCGAAAATTTATCCAGACATTCAAAAAGTAAGAATAAGTAAGTGCGTTCCTAAACTGTTTGTCATGAGGAAATTTCCAAAAAACCGCCCGCGGCGCTAAACCTTTATAACATTTAGAGAATTCCATATTCACCTCTTCCATATTCAGTCGCAACGAATGCAACATATTCTTTTATCATTAGCTGAGTTTTTATCGCTTATTTTCAGTTTGCCTGAGCCCTAAGAAATCCACTCTTCCCCAATTTTCAAATCGCTTCAGGGCCGTTCATCAATAAATAATTTTCTTAAAATAGCTCTTTTGCCAATTGATTTTTGTAGAAAAAAACAATCAAAAACAAGACATTTTTTAGCCATTTGAAAGAGTCAAAATCAAAATTTTCTGTCGTCAGCGCCTCATCGGTCACTGTAAACATTTGGTTTTTGCTTCTATTTCGTACTTTTCTACAGTTGAAAGACTAGAGAGCTGGAGTCAAAAACTCTTTTTGTGGTATTGTTCTCGAGAGGGAGATAAGAATTTAACTGTGGAAATGATTTCCCGCCCACCAAAAGCGAATAAATTTTATTGCCGTCCTCTATTTTTCTTTCGCCTGCCACTCTGAAAAAAAAAAAAAACCACTGTAGGGAGCCATGTCAACTGAGTATCAAAAAAACTAAAAAGCGCCAAAATTTTTGCCAAAAAACCTAAAATCCCGAGAAAAAAATCCGTAGACACCCTGTTGCGGTACATACACCTGTAGTCATTAATTCTTTCAGCGTTTTTAATTGCATTTCATTTCATTGAACCAAAGGATTTATTGCCATCCAGTTCGTTTATTATGGACAATTATACTTTCGGTGCAAGGTTGGAAATCAGGCAGTTCTCCTGACGGCTCTTTGTGAAGACGCTACAAAACTGATTTTAAAGGATGTTTTTAGGATGTCTTTTTATGATCCCCATGCCCTAAAGATGATTTATCAACAGACGATTCGAGTAGAGAGGAGACCCACTTGCAGATTTTGGCTTACTTCGGACGTGTGACCAGAATACCCTAGCATCTTTTGTGTTTGAGTTATTATGTTGGTTGGTTCGATCCCTAACTTTCTCTTCAGGACTTTTCGATCTTAACCAGAGTATGAAGTTGTCGTTTGTGGTCTATTTCAATACTAAGCTCTTTTTGAGAAGTATCTCGCCTTGTCTTTCCAGCTCTGAGAATCCTTTTTTTTAATGGAATGAAAAGGTTTATAGTGCAAGTAGTTTAGATTTAAAAATTTGCCACATCTCCTCTACTGGTTTAAGGCTCATTTCGTTGATCGTGTTTGTAGACCATTCCTTATCATCAAGATGGCGTCTCATCCTTTTGTAATCAGCCGTTTCGTACATATCGTAAAGGTGAATATACTGTGATTACTTTTCCCAATGGGGCATACTTGAAATACACCATTCTCTATCCCTTTGGGAGCAATCCTGAAGTGATGGTCCATGATGGGATATTTTATAAAACATGAAATACTTAAGATCGCTAATTTGATTGCTAATGTGAGTATGAGGTCTATCAATAATGGGTAATCAATACCCCAACATCCTGGTGGTTTCATCAACATTGTCATATTGGTAGAACAATGATTCCCTGAATGCGCCTTCTTTACTTTCCTCCCAGTTTACCGTTGGAAAGTTCATATCTCCCACCAGGCATTTGTGGGTGTATCTTTTTTCGGAAGCAATAGACTTAACGAAGTTGTTGAGTTTTTTGGACCTACCCCGGAGATCCTTTAAATTAACCTGTGTCCTTTTGTCTGTCCGTCTGATACAAGCTTTTCTCAGGATTGGCTTGTTCGATTTACAGATTTTTTTCCTGATATTTCTTTGTTTTTTCATTCAATAACATTATTGATAGCAATGCCCACCATCAAGCATGTTTCAATTTTCAATAAAATTGATTTTTGAAGCCGGAACTATATAAAAATCGCCGGAAGACCTTATTTCTTGAATTTCTCGTGCTGTACTTTATATTTTTTTATGAAATTTTGCACACTGATGCAAAATGACAATACCTAAAATGTGGCAGAGCCTGATTTTCGAAAAATATTTTTTTCCGGCCGAAAATGCCGGAAATATGCCGGAAGAACCTGTAATTTGGCATTTTCTCGAGATTTCATCATTAGTTGTTTCTGATTTTTTGCACAATAAAACTGATTTCTGAAGCCCAAACTTTCCGAACCCGATTTTTGTAACTGGAACTCGCCGGAGCAGCCGAGAACACTGCACACTGATGCAAAATGGCAATACCTAAAATGTGACGGAGCCTGATTTTTGAAGAAAAACAATTTCGGTCAAAAATGCCGGAAATATGCCGTCAAAACCGGTTTGTTGCCATTATATCGAGATTTCATTATTCGTTTTTCCCGATTTTTGCACAAAGATGTGTATAAGCAATGCCCTAAGTGTGGCCGATTCGGATTTTTGAGAATTATGTTTTTCGGGCTGAAAATGCCGGAAGTATGCCGGAAATGCCGTTTTTGCAGATTTGAATTGGGCTATTTCATTATATATTTCTTTGTTTTTTGGACCTACCCCGGTGGGGTGAAGGTCCTATAAATTCACCTCTGTCCGTTCGTCCGTCCGTCTGTCCGTTCGTTACCAGCTTTTCTCGAGATTGAATCATAGGAATGATTTGATTTTTGGTACAAAGGTGCAAAACAGTGGTGGCCAAAATGTGACGGAGCCCGATTTTCGAAAAAAAAATTTTTTGGGCAAATTTGGGCCAAAAAACGGCTAAAAAACGGGTTTTTTGGACTTTGAAAAATTGGATCATTAATTTTTTTTGATTTTTTGCATGAAAGTAGGGTACCATCATAGGTAAAAGATAGCTCAAGCAGATTTTTGCAAAAAAATTTATTTGGCTTAAAAAACGCATGTTTATCTATAAGAATCACTATTAATAAGCATACATCAATGTTCTTAGTCTAATTACTCAATTTCTTAATTAGCTTTTCTCGAGATTGGCTCTTTCATTCTTTATGATTTTTTGCACAAAGATGCATAACTACTTTAATGGGATAAATTTTCGCGGGGATTAATTTTCGCGGATTTCGCGGATTTGGGTGTCATCCGCGAAAATAAGTCCCATTGTAAATTTGAAAAAGGCCCATCCGCGAAATATTTCTAAACAAAACTCAAAATATATTAAATAAATACTTTTCGAATGGTTACTTGCATCAAAGAGGCGCAAATAATGTGTATTTTAACAACCAACATGTATGATTTGACAGTGAAAGTCACAAAATCGTGAAAATATTGACACCCAATAGTGCCATCCGCGAAAATTATTCCCCGCGAAATCTTAAAATTTCGCGGATGAGCTCAACCGCGAAATTTAATCCCCGCGAAAATTTATCCCATTAAAGTATAAACCCTCGAATGTGACTGAGCCCGATTTTCGAAAAAAAATGTTTTTGGGCAAATTTGGGCCAAAAAACGGCTAAAAAATGGGTTTTTTGGACTTTGTGAAAAATTGGATCATTAAATTTTTTTGATTTTTTGCATGAAAGTAGAGTACCATCATAGGTAAAAGATGGCTCAAGCAGATTTTTGTAAAAAAAATTTTATTGGCTTAAAAAACGCATGTTTATCTATAAGAATCACTATTAATAAGCATACATCAATGTTCTTAGTCTAATTACTCAATTTCTTTATGAGATAGAAGTTTTTTTTGCTCATGAGGGCTTAGTTTTGAAGAATATGTGTGTTTAGACATGAAATTTTGGTTGCTTGTCGTGTTTTTATAGGAAAACTAGCCAAATTCGATATTTTTTATAAGCACATTATATTAGGTATTAGCTTTTCTCGAGATTGGCTCTTTCATTCTTTATGATTTTTTGCGCAAAGATGCATAACTATAAACCCTCGAATGTGACTGAGCCCGATTTTCGAAAAAAAATGTTTTTGGGCAAATTTGGGCCAAAAAACGGCTAAAAAAAGGGTTTTTTGGACTTTGTGAAATATTGGATCGTTGTTTTTTTTCTGATTTTTTGCATGAAAGTAGGTAAAAGATGGGTCAAGCAGATTTTTGTAAAAAAACTTTTCAGCTCAAAGAACGCATCTTTATCTATAAGAATCACTATTAATAAGCATACATCAATGTTCTTAGCCAAATTACTCAATTTTTTGATGAGATAGATGTCTTTTTATGCTCACGAAGTCTTGAATATGAAAGAATATTTCAACAGCATGAAATTTTGGTTTCTAAACGTTTTTTTTATAAGCAACAAACGACTAATTTTAATTAATCGTCACTATTTTTGTTCTGAATGATTGTTTAACGTTCATGCTCACGTAGATAACAATTATATATGTGTTAAATGCATAACCAGGTAGGTCCATAAAAGTATCACTTGTTCATTAAAAAATTTATTGATAACAAGGCCACCATCAAGCATGATTCAATTGTCAATAAAACTTTTGCAATTTTGCAACCGGAACTTTCTATTTGTTTTTTCCCTACTAAAAGTTCGTGTAAAAAACAAACAAGGATAATGCCAGAAAAAATACAGTTAATAATGTCGATAAACATGTGATACTTTTATGGACCTACCTGGCTGTTCAAATGAAAAGAAGATTAATTTCCAAATAAACAAAACGTCAGAAAACTGATGAGAAAATCTCGAGGAATTCCCGAAGATCACTTTTTCGGGACATTTCTTTGTAACCAGAAATAACTTTTTAATAAGATTATTGGACTGCATTACATTTGGGAAATAACTATTTTGCTCAACTGAGCAAAAAAAAATCTTGAGAATCTGTCGAGTGTAATCTAAAAAGAAATTAAGAAAACCCGTTTTACGCTGGTTCCGGTTGTTCCGGCGATTTTTAAGAGTTCTGGCAGGGTTTAAATAATGATTTTTTGGCAATCAAACTATGCAAAGTTTTGAGCATCACCATGAAATACCTTTTTCCGTGAAGAAGTCACATGAAAAAATGTCACGGAATAACTTAAAATCGGCTATTTTACTTGTTACTTACTTAATACTGGATTCTGGGTTGCATGGTTGAAGTTCTTCAGGTAATTCCTGGTTCTCTTTTCATTTCAATGATTGATCATCTGTTGCTAGCAGGGAATTCTTCTCCGGAGACATCTGTTAGTGAGGTCTGTTAGCACAAAAATACTTCAGATGGTGATTAAAGCATGAAATTTGGCACAGATGATCCTTAGAGGGTCTAAAACTTAATTTTAAACAGTAACACCAAATTTTGCCACCTGGCCACCTGGCCAAATCGAGGTATAAAACATGCCTTCAAAATCTTCCTATCAAAAGTTATGAAGGTTTAAAGTTTTGCGATGGCGTCATCGTAAAGCCTTTCCAGGCAAAACCTAAAATCCCGTAATAACGGAACTAGTTGACCAAATTTAGTGTTTTATACATG
Source organism: Clytia hemisphaerica (assembly GCF_902728285.1). Lineage (NCBI taxonomy): Eukaryota > Metazoa > Cnidaria > Hydrozoa > Leptothecata > Clytiidae > Clytia > Clytia hemisphaerica. Next base: position 57,955 of record NW_027104196.1, read on the forward strand.
AATCCATGTCAAAATTTGAAGTTCCATCTGATGCTTGGGTCTAAAAAACGTAGGAAGGCTTAAAACATCCAAAAAAATTAGTTGGTTGTACACTGTGCTCCCGAAGGGAGAACGCTGCGTTGATTTGCCTTGTAAAGCTCAAAATCTAAGCTTTAGTATTCTGTAGGATTTAAAGCTTTTAATTCAATTTGAACATCGGAATCGGAAAAAGCAATGAATTTTGTTATGAACTCATGTATAAAACACGAAATTTGGTCAATTTATAATTTTAACCTCCATAACTTTTGATAGGAAGATTTTCCAGGCATGTTTTATACCTCAATTTTTATCAACATTTCATGCTCTTTCCGCTGGAACCATCAGATTTTGAAAATGTACGTACGTAGAGAAATTTTTTCATAGCCCTTTTTTGCTTGTTTTTTTTTTGTTGACTTCTACGATTGTTATACGCATCAAGGAAAAGAAAAAGTTTCTTGGTAAACATTGAGTTTGATGTATGAAATAAAGGTCCGAACCAAACGGTTAGGGGTATAGTAGTAGCGACCGTAGTACAGTGGTAGAGCATCCGGCTACGGTTCGCAAGGTTGTGGGTTCAACCCCCAGCCGGGTCATACCAAAGATTTCCCAAAATGGTACTTGATGCCTCTCTGCTTGATGCTCAGCAGCTAAGAGAAGGATCAAGGGTAAGTGGAGAAATCCAGGGAGAAAGAGTGGCGCCCTCCCCTACCTTCGGGTAGATAGCTATCGAAAGAGGAGCCTTCGGGTCGCCTCCGACTGCTTTCGCAGACTTAATCTTGAATTTAGCAAAATTTACCAAGGGATAAGGCATTTAAGCTTCACGATGGGGGGGAAAAACTTTCAAGAACAAAAAGATAATAAAGTAAAATAAATGGAATCTTGATGTTCTTAAAAAATAACAACTTTACCAACCTGTATTGGTTGTGTAACTTGTGGAAGATATTTTAAATTTCCATTGGCGTGGATGGACACCCAATTCCGCGAAATACGAAAAAATCTGCAAGATTTATAATGACATCCTCATCACACCTTGCCTCTAAATGGCTTGTTGATAGGACGCTTACGAAATACTTTGACATCTTAGATGTCAGATTCAGAGTTATTGAGCAATTATTTTTACAGTTTGCTTATGATATAAATTAACACCTTGCTTCTACAGTTTGACAAATTTTCATTAAAGTCAATCCTCTATACTTTTTGTTCACTTTAATAGCTTGATCTCAAGTTTCACACACCAAGTTCCTTTAAAAAAGTATGCAGAGGGGGTTAGGAAATTTTACAACCTGAAGGGCTCGTGCAATTTACAGACCATTTTGTCATTCTGGTGGATGGGGATGAAAATTTTGAATAAATCTATACCCCAATTCTAAAAGGAATGATAGCGCCCAGAATATGGCAATTTGAGAGCTTCCCCTCTCAAATTGAGTAATGATACGCGACCAATCGTTCTACAGCTCCGGAATGGCAAAGTTTCAACTTAATACACCTTTCTACGGTTAGCTGCTTCGTATAAAAAGTCACCAAAATGTCGAGTAAACAAACCATCTCATTGGCTAAAAGCAAAAACATAAAAAAAAATGTCCAGAGTAAGAGCACAGAAAGCACACTTTTCTCATACTCTGCACATTTTTTTGTTTATGTTTTTGCTTTTAGCCAATGGGATGGCGGTTTGTTTGCTCGAAATTTTGGTGACTGTTTATACGAAACGGCTAACCGGAAAAAGGTGTATTCGACAATTGATGTCACATAATTGACTATTTTGTCGTAGACTAGTGTACGGGACAGGTCTGTAAAATATCAGCCATGAAGATGGCGAATTTGAATTATTCTGTTTAAATTCTAACTATGTTTATATCTCAGATCACTTGGTGAAAGGCTGATAAGACTATACAAATGGCTTATAATTGTGATATAAACCACTCTCTCCGTTCCCCAAAAAGTTTGGTGTTCTTTTCAACCCTTAATTGGATCCGTTCGATGTTTCGTTAGTTTAGCAAAGCATCGTTAATTTTAACTAATTCTCTTTGCAGGTTTCAAAGTCTGGAAAGAAGCTTCGTGGTCGTGGAATTATGGTAACATATCTTCCCTTTGTCTTTCGACAAAGTCTGCTCATCCTAAAAAGCTAATTCTAATTTAGTAAAACTTTTTTTTACCAATTTTGACAAAGCATATGTATTCAAAGATCACTGGAAATCATTAGGTAAGTCTAAACGATCTTCAAACATTCTATTCTTAGAGATATCGAACTCCAACGCCAGAAAGGGAAGAAGAACCAGAAAAAGAAGAAGGTCGGAGATTCCATAACAGCGTAAACCGTTTGCGTCGCTCTCGTTCAAGGGACCGAACAAGACGTCGCTCACCGCGCGGTGCAAGATATTCAAGATCTCCCATAAGAAGAAGAAAATATTCAATTTCACCTATTCGTAAACCCTCAACCTCCACTGTGAAAACGACAGATAAAGCTGAACCTTGCGAGGGAAAAGTTGTAAAAGTCATGAAGGAAAAGAAGGACGACAAAACTGATGAGCCCAAAGAAGACGGACAACCTGTAAAATCTCAAGATGAGAAAGTATCACCTTCCGCTAAAATAAAGTCTTCTCGTAGCAAGTCGCGCGATCGAAGTAGGCGATCTCATTCCCGCGAAAGAAAAAGATCACGATCGCGTGATCGTAGAAGAAGATCACGGTCAAGGTCGAGAGGGCGTTATCGAAGATCTGGGTCACGCTCTCGCTGTCACAGGAGAAGATCGCGGTCGCGAGACAGGTACCGTCGTAGTCGAAGTCGATCGAAGCGTCGCTCACCAAGGCGCTCATCACGAGACCGTGCAGGAAAATTCGAACGCCATCGAGATAAGAGTAGTTCAGACGAATCGATCGAAAGGAAAACGAACGAATCGAAAGTGGCCGACCAAAAGCCATCTTACAAAGAGAGGATCAACATGCTATTGGAAAAGAAAAATGCAGAAGCACGTTTGGCCGAAGAACAAGGCACTATTACTTCAAAAGAACAAGAAGCATCTGAGTCCAATCGTGTTGCTTACTCACCACGTGAAAACGAGGCAGATGAAAACTTTGCAACAGGGATATTAGGCCAACCAGAACTGTACGACGATCTGATACCGAAAGACAGCTGTGCCAATGTCAAAGAAAGTGTTCAAGAGGAAGAGGAAGTAGATTTTTATGCAGAGTTGGACAAGCCCTTCGTCGATGGTCAACAAAACAAACCATCGGAAAAAGAAGGATCACTTCTAGTGGTGGAAGAAGAGAAATCCGCCTATGCAGAGGCGGCTGCTGAAGAGGCGGCTGAACAACGTATCAAACTTCTGCAACAAGAAATTGATGACCACAAACGCGCCAAGTTGGACACCGCTCACATCCATTCTGAAAACACATCTAGAAAAATTCGGAAGAAAAAGTCCAGTAGAGTGGATAATGAGATGGATAGCGAAGACGAGGCTGCTCATAACAGGAAAGCCTCAAGGAAGAAGAAAAATAAGAGACGCAAGCGCCAGCTTTCCGAACAGTTAGTACTGAGTGATGAAATGAGTGGTTCCGAGGATGGGTCGCAATCGGTTGATAGTTTGACAGAAGCCGACCGAGATGGAAAGTCTCATAAAAAGAAGAAATTTCTGACTGCAACAAATGGCCGTAAGAAAAAGAAATCACGCAAAGACCGACCACTCTCTGACAGTGATGATGCTGGTGCCCACAGTGAACAAGATGAGCTGCCTTTGCCGCCGAGCAAAAACCGTAAGAAACATCGCAAGGAAGCTCATTCCGATCAATGCCATAGCGAAAGTCAGTCGGACGAAGCTCCTGTCAAAAAGAAAAAATCGAAAAGCAAAAAGTGCGGGAAAATATGAAACTCTAAACAAAGGTCGGTGTAAATATTGGTGGAGTCTTCTTCCTTCCAAAAAAGTTACGTACCATTTTTCATTCAACAGGGAGCTTTCCAAGTGTTGGACTTTTTCATCATAATATTTTGTTGATAATAAAGCAACATGTTCTTATCTAGAATTTTTTTAATTTTTAAAACATTATTTTGAAACAAGTTTTAGGTTTTATATTGTGCTCTCTTGTGCTCTTTGTGTGCCTTTTGATTTCGATAACGATTTCGAGATCTTTTTTTCGCTTTAGATCTGTTTAGATCTCTAATATTACACTTATTCTTATCATGAACATATAAACGACTGGACGTCTATCTTTTATTGTCTCTTTGAAGCGAGCTTCGTTGCCGCCTGTATTTCAAAATTGGTATGAAAAATCCGACAATATTCCGTCATAATTTTATTTCTTTGAATTATTTAGGTAAAAGGATTGATAGAGCTTGAACATTACTCCTAATGCACAAAAAAATTATTTGCAAATTTTTTCACAAGTTTGCAATATATTCTATCGACATTTTCAACTCTAAAATGCAGAATTTCAACTGCGTGTATACTTTTGAATCCCTTTTGTCACTCCAATAATTTTTTTTATGACTTAAAAAAAATAGCTTGCCAAAGTTGAGAGCCTGTTTCATAAGAATATCGAAATTAGAATGTGACACTCTCTAAAATTATTAGACACTTTTAAGTCAAAATTTAGAAATATTAGTCGGAGTTTTGACAAGCTGACGATGATTTTGCCTCTGTTATCTTTGTTATGATATAGATAAACGACTTGAGAAGAGTAGAACAACAGAGACTTTTGTCGAAGTTTTGACGTTGTTAGCAAGGTATTCCCAAGTGGTATATCATCAAAATCTATTGTTTCATTTTATGCTTTTAACGAGGCGGCAACGAAGCTAGCAGCCTTTTCTACAAAAAGACAAAGGAGATGGATGTCCAGTCGTTTACTGTATATGTTCATGTTTTTATTTAAGAAATTCGGAAGCAATTTTTTAACGAGGCAAGTGTTGGTTATAGGCTAAAATTCCATATTCTGGCCCATCGTCCAACAAGTAAATACCGAAGAGTGTACGCTGTGGTTTGCGAGTGAATTTTCACATGTAAAAACTAATTTTTCGTATTTTATTAGATTTCGAGACTGCATGTTTAACTTATAAAGAAGTTTCAAGGAACTTATTTTTTTGTGGATTATTAAGGTGCGGTCAAGTTTAAGTTGATTTCTACAGAGTGTCTAAGGTCTCTAACCTTTTAGAGTCCCTTCCCGTCGTGTACTCTTAGGTTCCAAATAAACGGCCCCCCCCCCCCGCTTGTTAATTTTTCGAAAATTTTCCAACCCCCCCCCCCCGGACCTTATTAGGACCCCCCCCCCCCCCCCCGCTTGTTAATCTCGAAGAATATTTTCAGCTGTCAAAGAGAAGGTCCCTTATTTTGCTCTAAATAGCGTGATTTTAGCCTGTTTTTACCTTATTTTTGGGTTACAGAAGTACAATTTCCAACCCCCCCCCGGCAATTAGGTCCCCCCCGTTTATTAAAATCTAGAAAATTTTCCAAGCTTGGCCCGTAAAACAACAAATTAAATTTGACTCGCCTTAGAACAGAGAAACGCCACTAAACTGTAATTTAAACCAGTGATATCTATTATATTAAAGAAGCGTACTGCCAAGGTCGATGAAAACTTCAAATACTAGCTAGTTATTGCTTTTACTTGACAAATGGACTCAGATTAAACAAAAAACATCCTGCCGGTCTCAAATTTCAGCCATTTTGACATAATGGTATGCAACTGTTTCCGATCAATCAGGATCAATCAGTTTTGCAACTCATCTTCCCATAGCAATACCTTTCACTGTACTTGTCAATCTTGAAACGAACAGGAGGCATTTTTAGTTCCCTCGGTATGCTCAGAAGATTAACAATGAACCGAAAATTTATCATGTTTGCGGAACGTGCGTTTGAGCGCGCGCAGCGCGCTCAAACGCGCGTTCCGCATCCTTTGGCAAGATCTGCTTACGCGGAACGTAAATTTGTATATGTTCGAGAAATGCTGCCGATTTGGCTCACGAAAAAACACCGAGCAAAGTAGACTTTTCTTTATTTTATAAAATAAAAGTGTTTTTAAAATTATATCGAGTTTGACTATCCAATCAAGTGCGAGATGTTTGTTTTTGTGTCGTTGCTGCTACTTTCACTTTTGCACACTTGCGAAACAAAGATGGCGATTTTTGTCAAGGCAGGATCCTGCTGATTTTTTAAGCTGGAAGGCATCTTTTGCTTCTAAAATAACGTTGCTGCTGTTCACACTTATTGTAAATTTTACTCGAGTATCATTCTTGAGGTATTTTACCACTTCCTCTGGGAGAGGAGAGCTGTCCTACCAACGTGACAATGTGTGTGGCTGTTTTTTTTTTGTGTTGTCAACTGAAATTTTCGATAAATGGTTTGACAGATGGTTGTTTACCTTGTGGCATCCATACTGCATGGCACATTTTTGTGAAGATTGATTGGAGTAACCATTCCTATTACATCAATTGATCACATTGAAAACTATTTTTATGGCTTGAGATGAAGATCACGACGATCAAAAAACAACCAAATAACTGTCAGATTTAGATTTAAAGCAACATTTGGATTTCGAAATTATAATTTAACATTTAGACTTAATATATATTGGAAAGTGTCATGTCATGGTTAAACTTTACATTCAGCCGAACAATGATTTTTTTGTCATGTTGTCAATAGACCTTTTTTCAAAAAAGACGTCCTGTTGAATAATTATGTAGTCCAGCCATAAAAACAATGATAGAGCCATGCATGATTACTGTATCATGCATATTGTAGTAATTATGCATGGTTTTATCATTGTTTTTCTGCCGGACTACATAATTATTCAACAGGGTGGCCTCTTTGAAAAAAGGTCTATACCTACACTGGCTACACGGTTCAACGTATATTTGAGTAAACGCTTTTACGAAAAAGATCATACATACGCTATCGCATATTGGGTGATTGTGGTCAGTAACATTTGTTGAGGAGGTATTCTGCGAAGAACAGACACGTTATTTTTTAATGGACCTTATCAGAGATTTTGACTTTTCTGAAAAAGCGATGCATCGCGGGATTGTTTCGAGTGTCTTCCATTTTATTTTTAATCTTTTTTAAAGTCATTAGTAGAAAATTTCAAATTCACTGCTGCTGGTGGTCATTATTCAGTTCAAATTATTTCCAAATAAAATAAGCTCTTTCACAGCATTTTCCTCAAAATTCTTGAACATGTATACTGGCAAAATGAAATGCATCCGGAGAGGTTCGTGATCGCTGCCTTATAATATTGGAATGTTTCGAGGGGTTTGAAGTCATTGCATGATTTGCTTTTTTGATTGCATGAATGTATGAAAACTAGTAGTGAATTATAAATTAGTGATATTTTTGTAAAAATGGATTTTATTCTTTACCACTTTTAGTTATGACATCCATCCTAAACTATCAAAAAGTCCATATTACAATGTCACACTTACTGTAATATTTTAAAACTACAGAATCAAAACAATGACGAGAAAGACTACATTATAGACCTTTTTTCAAAGAGGACGTCCTGTTGAATAATTATGTAGTCCAGCCATAAAAACAATGATACAGCCATGCATAATTACTGCATCATGCATATTGTAATAATTATGCATGGTTTTATCATTGTTTTTCTGCTGGACTACATAATTATTCAACAGGTTGGCCTCTTTGAAAAAAGGTATATTACTAAAACTACACATCAATGTGTTATTGTTTTTATGACTTCATGATTGAAATAGGGTCTTTTTTTCACAGGATACGTTTGTTGAAAAATTCTAGAAGGATCTTTTAAAACCCATTAAATTATTTTCAGTTTAAAAGCCCTGTATGAAATACTCTGTGTTACCCTTAAGATTTTTTGAAACTACTACAAAAGTATTACAAAATCGAGTACAAATGACACTTTTTTATCTGTCTTTTAATTTTTCCAACATCCTCTTCTTTGACATTATTGTTATGAATCACTGGCAATAAATTCTTGGTGAAATGTAAAGGTCTTATTAGTTTGTTTTTTAAATTCTCTATTAATAATGGAGTCGTTGATTTCTTATACATTTTGAAATTTCTTCGCTTTGCGAAAACAGAACGCTCGTTCCGCAAGCCCTTTTATGTTGATTCTTTCCTTTCTTACAACCTTAAACTAAGGAAATACTATGGACTGTAACTTCTGGACCGGTTAGTGTAAAACACAGGTCGCAGGTCACAGGTCACAGGTCAACAAAGTGCAGACCGGAAAAAAAGATAATAAGATTATAACATATACATAACATATTAATTATACAAAATGTGATGTTGATAGTGTGAATGGATATATAAAAACGGCACCAATCAGAAGCTTGTTAGGTCCCTAAGATCTGCGTACGCGGGACGTAAATTTGTATATGTTCGAGAAATGCTGCCGATTTGGCTCACGAAAAAACCCCGAGCAAAGTAGACTTTTCTTTTTTTTTTATAAAATAAAAGTGTTTTTAAAATTATATCGAGTTTGACTATCCAATCAAGTGCGAGATGTTTGTTTTTGTGTCGTTGCTGCTTCTTTCACTTTTGCACACTTGCGAAACAAAGATGGCGATTTTTGTCAAGGCATGATCCTGCTGATTTTTTAAGCTGGAAGGCATCATTTGCTTGGAAAATAGCGTTGCTACTGTTCACACTTATTGTAAATTTTACTCGAGTATCATTCTTGAGGTTCTTTACCACTTCCTCTGGGAGAGGAGAGCTGTCCTACCATCCACTTGCTAATGTGACAATAATGTGTGTGGCTGTTTTTTTTGTTGTCAACTGAAATTTTCGATAAATGGTCTGACAGATGGTTGTTTACCTTGGGGCATCCATACTGCATGGCACATTTTTGTGACAATTGATTGGAGTAACCATTCCTATTACATCAATTGATCTCATTGAAAACTATTTTTATGGCTTGAGATCAAACCAAATATCTGCAACAGTCAAGTCAGATTTAAAGCAACATTTGGATTTCGAAATAATTTAACATTTAGACTTTATAATTTTATTGGAAATGTCATGTCATGGTTAAACTTTACATTCAGCCGAACAATGATTTTTTTGTCATGTTGTCAATACACGGTTCAACGTATTTGATTTGAGTAAACGCTTTAACTGGGAAAAAGATCATAATACGCTATCGAATATTGGGTGATTGTGGTCAGTAACATTTGTTGAGGAGGTATGCTGCAAAGAACAGACACGTTATTTTTTAATGGACCTTATCAGAGTATTTTACTTTTCTAAAAAAGCGAAGCATTGTGGGATTGTTTCGAGTGTATTACAAATAATATCTCTTAGGAACTCCTCGAGGGAATTCTACTGTAATACACATCGCTTTTCATAAGAAAGACTTTGTTGTAGTTTGAGATCAAGCAAACGCAAACATTACCAGATTCCCATCAAGATTCAATATTAATATTATGTAGCTACGTATAATATAATGCAACACAAGAAGGGGGACAAATTGTGAACTTCATGGGATGTTTTGTGTGTGACATGTGATGCTTAATGACATTAACTTTTACATTAAGGCAGCAATCAGAAAATACACTTCCATTTTATTTTTAATCTTTTTAAGTCAGCAGTAGTAGAAAATTTCAAATTCACTGCTGCTGGTGGTCATTATTCATTTTAAAACACTTTAAATAATTTCCAAATAAAGTAAGCTCTTTCACAGCATTTTGCTCAAAATTCTTGGACATGTATACTGGCAAAATGAAATGCATCCGAAGAAGTTTGTGATCGCTGCCTTATAATATTGGAATGTTTCAAGGGGTTTGAAGTCATTGCATGATTTGCTTTTTTGATTGCATGAATGTATGAAAACTAGTAGTGAATTATATTAGTGATATTTTTGTAAAAATGGATTTTATTATTTACCACTTTTAGTTATGACATCCTAAACTATCAAAAAGTCCATATTACAATGTCACATTTACTGTAATATTTTAAAACTACAGAATCAAAACAATGACGAGAAAGACTACATTATTACTAAAACTACATATCAATGTGTTATTGTTTTTATTACTTCATGATTGAAATAGAGTCTTTTTTCACAGGATATGTTTGTTGAAAAATTCTAGAAGGATCTTTTAAAACTCATTAAATTATTTTCAGTTTAAAAGCCCTGTATGAAATACTCTGTGTTACCCTTTTTAATACCATTGTAACCCCTTATGATTATGTCCATGCGAAAAGTTGTATTGAGCAGATATCTTTATACTTTTTCCAGGAAGATTTTTTGAAACTGCTACAAAAGTATTACAAAATCGAGTATATACAAATGACTTTTTATCTGTCTTTTAATTTTTCCAACATCCTCTTCTTTGACATTATTGTTATGACTCACTGGCAATAAATTCTTGGTGAATTGTAAAGTTCTTATTAGTTTGTTTTTTAAATTCTCTATTAATAATGGAGTCGTTGATTTCTTATACATTTTGAAATTTCTTCGCTTTGCGAAAACAGAACGCTCGTTCCGCAAGCCCTTTTATGTTGATAATTTTTTATAGGTTGCTTAAATGATATAAATATGATGAAGAAATTTGATCAAGAAACTTGCCCGGAAACCTGAAGACGAATTGATTATTCGTTTCTTTTAAAACGCCACTCACTTTTGTATGTCTTTTAAACGAGACCTTTTGCTTACGTCACAGAGGTTGTTTAAAAAACTGTAGCTGTGTTTATTGAAGTGAATTATAAACCTTTTTCTGGGTAGAAAACCCGGGGGTGTACTTAGGCAAATGGAGGGTACGGTATGTGCCGCCCTTAAGGGTACCTTTTTTGGACTTCCAAAGTTCTGCTAAGGGCGTGGTAAAAATCAGGAAATAGAAACAAATAGGAAAATTTCAACTCTTTACCCCCTGATAGATCGAAATTGGTCAAATTTGTCCCGCAAAGGGTCGTAAAATTCCCAAAACTTTCCTTTTGTTTTCTCCTTTTTAGTCCCCCCCCCCCGGGTAGAAAAGTGGTTATTTCTGCTAGAAACTGATGAAGTAAAGAGTGGTTAATTATGATAAATTGTACTATAATCTTTTTGAATACGAGGGGTAAATCACTCGAAAAATTATCGTGAAACTCTACAAAAAGTCAAAAAAGTCAAAAAGTTTTTTGAATAGGCGGATGGGTAGAGCAAAATTAATGGGCGGTTGGCGATTTTGGACAGATTTGGGTGGAATATGTTGGGCGCCCAAAGGCGGTGGGCGTTTTTGTCGGAAAAAGTCAAAATGAAAGTTAGACTGGAGTCGTTTATAATGCATGTAATACTAATAATAAACACAAACTAGCCGGTACCCGGCGTCGCACGCCGGTTTAGCTGTTTGCTGAACGCATTTAAAGACCTTTGGATGTTGGGAAGGTGGCTTAAACACGATGAAATCAAAATTAATAGGAAGAATTCTCTTCAAAGTTTGACTCTATCCCTCCCGGGTGCAGTATCTTTTAACCATATTTTGAAAAAGATTTTTGTGGTAAAAATGATCAGAAAGCAGAAAGGGCGTCATTCCCAAATTACACCATGCCGGCGACCAGCGACCAGCGACGTCCGAGACGGCTTTGCAATTACTCGTTGAAATTAAGGTGTTATTTCCCTATTTCAAAATAATTTTGAGATTGATTTCAAACTTTTCGTTTCCATAGTGATGCTATTGTTTAAGGCCGGTCTTGAGTTTATCAAATGTTCTAATTCGTAAAAGACCTATTGATTAGGAGTCTAATAAAAGAAAAACAAACAAGTCTCATAATAGCTTTTGATTCTATTGATTTGTTGATATAATGGAAATTCTAACCTATAGACAGCCTACAGCAAATAAAACGTAAAACATATGGGAAATAAAATATTTTTCCTTTTTCCTATCAAATTAGTAAACTATCGAATAAAGAACTGTACAGACAAAAGTAGTAAAAAAGCTCTTGGATTTGGCGGTAAAAGAGCGAAAATTAAAATTTTTGCTAATTTGCTAAAAGGCTTGGAGACACGAGAAGTTTTCTATTCGCGGTACAATGCAACATGCCCCATCCCACGCAACCTAAAACACTTTCGTGGAGGCACCCCATTTTCCTTCTATCTATAAAAGGCAAAACTCACTTTTGTCCCTGGGTCAAAATCAGTATGTCTTTTGGGTATTTCCCTCACTTTTTGTCTCATGAAACAAAAAAAGAAACCATGGGACTTTTTATTTGTGTTGGTAGGTGGGCTGGAAAATTGTACCAACGCGGAAAAACGTCCCATGTCACCAAGCTTTACGAGGACATAAGAGCTACTGAAGAAATTCTTTTTACCCTGTATCTATCTCTCATAGATACACGTTTTTTTTATTAGAACCCAGTTTATGAGAAGGAATTTTACCAATTTTAAGTGCTCTTTATTTAAGAACGCAATTAAGAACATCTTAGGCTGAAAATTGCTGAAAAAATAAGCACATCTAAGCTTACGCTTTTTTCTATTTGAACAACTTCATAAGAACATGAGGCTGAAATTTACCAAATACAAGAACAATCCGACCCTGAAACTTAGAAACACCAATTTTTTTTCCAAACAAATTTTTTGCCAATGATATTCGAATTATTGACGTTATTGCAGCAAAAAAGTTACTTTTCAGGTTATTTCTTTAAAGTTTTGAAACTGATCAGGCTTATGAAGTAATAAAAACTTAAGAAATTAATCATGAAAAAAAAGAAGGATTGAAATGAGCCACAGCCAAATTTACTGGCTCTTATAAAAGAAGCGTGTCTACCGTCGTTTTTAATAGATAAAATAAAAAATGAATTGTGGTTAACAAAATTCTGAAAAAATTAGCTAAAAATATGAACTATCGTTTTTAAGATTCCAAGTTTACGTGAAACCATTTCATAATAATTTTTGTTAGAGCCTTTCAGTGCACAGGATTTAAAGTCACACTTTTTCAGTTCCTCGTGTTCGATTTTCTTCTTTCGTTCTTGAAGTCTAGATATTTCATTCTTCACCATTACCTCAAGTTTAGCACAAATACCCTGAAACTTTTCTTTGGTTAATGAACTGATTCTTTTACTTTTCATTGTAAACCGTAATGTATCATATTGATTTATGATGTCCATTTTTCCGAATACTGACTGTAGGAGCTTAGCGCTTTTACTTTTATATTCACTTCTATCGGTTGGCCTTTGAACAAAGGTTTTAACTGTAAAATTAATATCATCGACTTTTTGTAGTTTACTGACTGGCTTTGGTGATTTTTGTTTTGGGATAAGTGGTTTTTGAGGTTTTACGTTTTTTGCTTAAAAAAGCCTTAAAATCGCTTAAATAGAGCTTTTTAAGCGTTTTAAAGCTATTTTAGTGAAAATTCGTCGGTTCTGCCCCCTTCGCTGGACTTCAATGGGTCTAATC